>NC_084735.1:59971077-60271077 GCF_033978785.1 Entelurus aequoreus
GGGAAAACAAAGGTTGTATTTTGTTCTGCCAAAGCGTGATAACAGCCCACAGAGACGAGACAAATGGCTCGCAGCTTTACACTGGGAAAACGAGGACGGTTCTCACTGGAGTCCCCCAAAGTCCCGGGTCGTGTGTTCGGATCACTTCGTTTCTGGTAAATATAAGGAACAAAAATCCACCTTCTTAACCACAACTTGGCTATACGTCTGTGCTAATGTTGTACTTGTTGAATTTGTACCTTATAACGTTCGACAGCTGAAGTTGTTGTTGTACAAAAATAACATGCGGTATATACTATATAGTCTATATATATATATATAGCTAGCTATTTTCGAAAACCGGACAACGAGAGGATACCAAAGGCAGCGTTAAGATGGACACCACCGGGAAAACATAAGCCAGGGCGGCCAAAGAACACCTGGCGAAGAACAGTTGAAGGGGAGCTGAAAGATATGAAGCTTACATGGGGCGAGGCACAGAGACGAGCACAGCAGCGAAATGAATGGCGTCGAGTCGTCGAAGCCTTATTTCCCATCCGGGAAGAAGAGGATTAAGTTAAGTAAGTAATATACTATATAGTCTATAGCAGACCTGGGCATTGTACGGCCCGCGGGCCGCATCCGGCCCTTTGCGCATCCCTGTCCGGCCCGCGTGAGGCCAATCATAAATTACAAAATAAATTTAAAAAAGTATCTATGTCGAGTGTGCAATACAACGGTGCTGCTTTTGTTTTGAAAAGCGTTATTTGTATTACTTCCGTGTGGACGTATGCGCGTGTGCGATTGTGAGTGAATTGAACAGCGCAATTACAAATTACAAAATAAAGTTTAAAAAACATCTATGTCGTGCGCGCAATACAACTGTGCTGCTTTTATTTTGAAATGTGTTATTTATGCCGTATGTCCGGGGGGAACCTGTGAGTGAAGGTGCATAGAGACAAGTGATGAGACGCTAAAAAAAGAAAAGTTGATGAGGATTGGCGTGTTTCCAACAAGAGATGGACTGCCAAGTATTTCTTTACATAAATTAATGGTAAAGTCGTGTGCTTAATGTGTGGTACACAGGTTGCTGTGTTTGAATATCATTTTAATCGCCACTACACGAAGAAACACGATGGAAAATACCGGGATGTGTCTGATGAAGCGCGCGCAAGGGAGGCTGATGCGTTGATGGTAAAACTGCAAACCCAACAAGGACTTTGTGCCATATTTCACACCCCCAGAGATGCAGCCGTCAGGACAAGTTTCGTCATTTCTCACAAAAGCGCCAGAAAAAGTAAGGCGTTTTCTGACGGAGAGTTTATTAAGGAGTGCTTATTGGACTTTGTTGCGCTGATAATGCCCGGAGACATGGATTGTTTTTCGCTAACTTTGGATGAGAGCTCTGATGCAGTCAATTAAAGAGACAACCACAGGTAATGACTTGCTCACAGAGGTAAATGCGTGTTGGGACAAGCTGGCAGGTGTGACAATCCAATCCACTTTATTTATATAGCACATTTAAACAACAAAATGTTTCCAAAGTGCTGCACAATAATATTACAAACAATATTCAAATATTATCCTTAGCTCCACCAATGACTGAATAAAAAGAAAAAACAATTACATATAAAACCAATATAAAAAAAAATATATCAAATAAATATGATTAAAAACTATTTTTAACAACAGATGGTTGTCCAAATCTGATGGGGAAAAATGTTGGATAATGCAGGATAAAGTGACCATCAAAAGCAATCTGCTTTTGTATAAAGTTAAGTTAGGTTAAATTAAATTATTATTATTATTATTAATTATTATTATTATTATCATCATTATTATTTATCTTACGGTATATCAAAAATAATATTGAGCAAAATTTAATTGAAATATTGTCGTGTGGCCCTCCAGCAGTGCTCGGGTTGCTTATGCGGCCCCCGGTGAAAATTAATTGCCCACCCCTGGTCTATAGCCTAGCTAGCTATTTTCGAAAACCGGTTTCGTTATACACTAACACTTGATCTTGTTGTTGATAACTTCCGCGTCTCTTTCTTAGTAGCGCGCAGGCTAAGCTAACTAGCAAGCTAAGCTAAGCCTGAAAAGCTTTAAAGTTCACTGAGACGAGTCTGACGCAAACAATACATTTTCGTTTTTTCACACGATATGCGAATAAGTAAAAATGCAGAAATGAAGGATTTAACGCCGACTTCCAAGCCACAACGCTCGTTAAATGCTTTTTCTGTCAATGCTGTGTTCGCTGTGAGCTGGTTTGTTTTCAACGAATTCCCGGTTGCTAGGGGATTGGTAGGCGGAAGTGACGTAGGTCCGCCCTCACCCATTGATGACAATTGTATGTTCTGTATTGTCAGTAAAGTGCAGCTGAGCAATCCATGGTGTTGGTCGTGTTCCATTAAAGCCACACAACGCAGAGGAAAAGACCACTGGTTACACTTGGTGCCGTACGACCCGTTGCATCGCCGACCAGCGCTCGTCTGGTGCCCGGGAAAGCTGCTGGAGTTCCCGCCCGCTGCACTCGGCTGCTCCTCCCTCCCTCTCCCTTCTTGTCACCGAGGACAACGGCGCGCGCTCCCGCGTGCGCGCGAGGTGTGCTGACAAATCACGCTGTTTTAAAGTGTGTGCGCGTGATTTAAGCTTGTTTATGTTTGTGCTGGTGACTTTATAATATCCAGCTGGTACATTTTATGAAAATTTTTGTGACAATTAGTCCTGTCATAGCAGAAAGAAAAGTGGTGAATGGGCAAGCCTGTTTGTATTAGTGTTTATTGAAGCCTTTTGATGGTGTTTTATTTTCTGTTCATCTATTAATCGGTGTGGGCTTATGAGAGGCTAGATACGCCCTAATAGCACAGGGGGGGAATTTTTTTTTCTCATGCTACAGTGCTGTGCTATGTATTGATTTGTCAGGGGCTATTTACGGTGGGCTTTACAGTGAGTTTTTTTTATGTGTCAACTTGTGTCACTATTAATAATAATAATAATACCTGGGATTTATATAGTGCTTTTCTAAGTACCCAAAGTCGCTTTACATGTTAAAAACCCATCATTCATTCACACCTGGTGGTGGTAAGCTACTTTCGTAGCCACAGCTGCCCTGGGGTAGACTGACGGAAGCGTGGCTGCCAATTTGCGCCTACGGCCCCTCAGACCACCACCTATCATTCATTCAACATTCATTCACCGGTGTGAGCGGCACCGGGGGAAAGGGTGAAGTGTCCTGCCCAAGGACACAACGGCATGGTAAGAGGCGGGGAGCGAACCTGCGACCCTCAGGTTTCTGACACGGGCGCTCTACCCACTACGCCATGCCGCCCCTATTGCCCTTGTTTTGCTATACTGCCTTCGTGGGGATTTCTCTTTGTTGTTATAGTGAAACATTTGCATAGTATTCGAGATTCCTACAATGGCTGGTTGTGGGCATAGTGTCACATTTGGAATGGGGAGGGGTAGGTTGGTGTCAAGCAGTCCTAGCTTCATGATAGACCAACCAGTTTTTAACCCGCTACTGACCCCCATCTCTAGCTCTACGCCAGTTACTCACGCAGTGCGTGAACCCACACAAGTCATATATGTTGATGCTTTTGGAGAGATGATCACAACTTTAGCTAAACAGATAGGAGACAACATCTCTGCCAACATCAGCATGATGCACCAGCCAAGTGCATTTCAGCCTCAGTCCACTGCTGTGAGCCCTTCCTCCAGGCATGATGGTTCGCCACAAGTGAAAGTTGTTGTGTAGCCTGACGTCAAAGCACCACCTTACTTTAGGGGCGATAATACTGATGTGTTCTCAATTCATGAATGGGTAGACATGATGAAATGTTACCTAAATAGAGTAAAATGTGACAGTCCACATGAAATGTTTGAGCTAATTATGTCCAGACTAACAGGCAAAGCGAGGGATGTTGTAAAGGTGTCGCTGGGCAGCCGCCCTGAACTGAATACAGCTGACCAGCCCACTGCAGTGTTTGACATTTTGAAAGGTAACTTCAGTGAGCTATCATATTCTAACTTACCTATGAAAGACTTTTACTGCACTATTCCCCATTCTGGTGAGAGTGCTATGGACTACTGGATCCGTCTTAACAAGTCCATTGATGCTGCTGATGAGTGTCTCCATAGGCGGGGCAAATCTGTTGAGGACCCCAGTGCTGAAGTTGTCATGATGTTTATTAACCACTGTCCTGACCCTCATCTTGCCTTGTTGTTTCAACTAAAGACGCCTGAGCAGTGGACGGCAGCTGAGGTTCAGGAGCGTCTGGATGCTCATATAAGAAAGGTTAGAACGACAGCAGCCCAGTCTCAATGTGTGATGCGCTTGTCAGCTTACAATCAAAGCCCAGTGACTGATTATTCTTCGCCGCAGGCTGCCTCGGTAGCACGCCAACAGTTGTTGCTTTCTGTTCCCCAACCTTCCCCTGGCCTTTCCTGCAGTCAGCCTCCTGATGCACTTGTGGCTGTCGCACATCAGTCCACCTCCCCATTCCACCCATCTTCTGCTGTCAATGTGGCGCCGGCCGCTTTTGACCCACCAGCTAACGACCCTGGTGCTCAAGTTGTGGCCATGTTTGATAAGGTTCTGTCCTTGTGCAATGCATCTTTGGCTAACAATCAAAGACCAAGAGGCCAAAGGTCAGGCACCCATCAGACTGGTCAACCCAGAAACTATCAAAGTTCTGTGGCAGTCGCATGTCGAGTATGTACTTCCAGTGAACATTCAACTCATGCACACTGTAAGCTCTACAGATTGTGCCTCAACTGTTTGAGACCTGGTCACATGAAGCGTGAGTGCCCACAGGCTTCACATTCCCCGGCTATACCGCCATCTTTTCTACCCAATGCTGATTTAAACTAACCCGCCTGTGTATTAAGAGGGGTAGCATGGGCGTTGCTAGTAGCACCCTCAGTGAAAATGAAGATGTGCAATTGACCTATATGAACTGTTGTAGTAGCCTTTCTGATGACAAAACAGTGATTGTTATGGGTTCCCATAGAGTGGAAGGAGCTAGTGAGTTGTTTTATGCTCCAGTGTCTGTGGGGGGCCAGTCTGTTTTAAGAGGGATGCTTGATTCAGGTAGCATGTCATGCACGCTAAATGTGGAGGCCGAGTCAAAGCTTAGAGCTGTTGGGCTACTCCCTAGTCCTCGGCCTGTGCCGGAGAAGGTGGTCCTTGTTGGCTGCGGTGGCCTTATGACACAACCCAGGTGCATTTATGACCTTGAAATAGAAGTTTATGGGTCTAAGTTCATTGTGCCAACTTTACTTGTTCCAGGGCAGAAAGATGAGATGATCATTGGGACCAATGTCATAAGACCCATTATACAGGCAATGAAGTCTGATAATAAGTACTGGCAGCTGGTCTGCTCCAATACTTCTGACCCCAATTGTGAACAGTTTCTTGGACTACTCAGCTGCATTACACGCTGGTCTGGTCCCGAAATGCCTGAAAAAGTTGGTACAGTCAAGCTAAGACAATCTGTCACTCTTGCACCTCAGGGAGAGTCTCTAGTTTGGGGGGAAGCTGCCCAGCAGTGCTCCTGTGTCACCTGGGAGCACTGTCATTGTGGAGCCCACCTCTTCCCGTTCAACCCCTAGAGACATCATTGTTGGGCGGATCGTGACACCCATGTGGGGTGATCGTTGGGTCCCAATGAAGATCTTGAACCCAATAAAGAGACCTGTGACACTGCGCCGTAACGCCAAGGTAGCAGATGTTTTTCCTTGTATTGCAATGGAAGACCTTCCTTTGTCACAGAGTGTGTGTATGCAGCAGACCTGTGAGGGAAGTGACCCAGCCTCCAAGTCAGGTACCACCTCTAATCCCCTTCAGCAGCTTAAAGACTGTGGCTTGGCGGATGTTGACCTTGAAGGCTGTGAAGTATCAGAGGAATGGAAACAGCGACTTGCTGAACTGGTCCTCACCTACGAAGATGTATTTTCTAAAGACAAGCTGGACTGTGGCGAGGCAAAGGATTTTGTCCACCGAATCCACCTCACTGATGATCGCCCTTTTAGACTCCCCTATCGCCGTGTCCCTCCAGCTCACTATCATAAGCTGAGAGAGGTGCTGTCTGAGATGGAGTTTAAAGGAATCATCAGCAAGTCAGTCAGTGAGTATGCCTCACCCCTTGTTCTAGTCTGGAAGAAGTCAGGGGAGTTGAGGATCTGCACGGACTTCCGCTGGCTTAACGCCAAGACCGTGAAGGATGCACACCCGCTACCCCACCAGGCTGACTGTCTTGCCGCCCTTGGTGGAAATGCCTTTTTCAGTACCATGGATCTCACATCGGGCTTTTACAACGTCCCCCTCCATGAGTCTGACAGGCGGTATACGGCTTTCACAACACCCTTAGGCCTATACGAGTACAACAGACTTCCCCAGGGCTTGTGCAACAGCCCCGCATCCTTTATGCGGATGATGATCAGCATCTTTGGGGACTTGAAATTTTCCAGCCTCCTCTGCTATTTGGATGACTTGCTTGTGTTTGCTCCATCCGAAGAGGAAGCCCTGAAGCGGCTGGAGAGTGTCTTCCTGCGTCTCAGAGCCAACAACCTGAAACTGGCGCAGAGGAAGTGCTACTTCTTGCGTAGGACCGTGAAGTTTCTGGGTCATGTAGTGAACAGCGGTGGTGTTGCAGTCGACCAGGAGAAAGTCAAAGTCATCTCCGCTTTTGAAAAAAAAGATCTTATGGAGGATGACGGCTGCACCCCATCACAGCGGAAAGTCAAGTCCTTCCTGGGCATGGTGCTGTACTATCAGCATTTCATCCCTGGCTGTTCTTCTCTTGCAAAGCCACTTTACACATTGACTGCAGGACAGAAGAGGAGTGCCAAGAGCTCTTTTGGGCGGAGAAGAGCAGGCACCTTCAGAAAACTGACTCCTCAGGACTGGACTTCTGCTTGTGAGAAGGCGTTTGAGGATCTGAAGAGTGCACTTCTTAATAGTGTGGTGCTGGCACACCCAGACTTTGAAAGGCCCTTCATCCTCTGCACCGATGCATCCCTTGATGGTCTGGGTGCAGTCCTGTCCCAGGTCCCTGATGGCGAAGAACGAGCGAGACCAATTGCTTTTGCAAGCAAAACTCTCAGCCGCAGCCAAGTCAACTACCCTGCTCACAGACTGGAGTTCTTAGCCCTTAAATGGGTAGTTTGTGATAAATTCAGCCACTGGCTCAAGGGTCACAGGTTTACTGTCTGGTCGGATAACAACCCCCTCACTCACATCCTGACTAAGCCAAAACTAGATGCCTGTGAGCAGCGGTGGGTCTCCAAGTTGGCTCCATATAATTTTGAGATTAAGCACATCCCTGGCAGGCAGAATGTGGTGGCAGATGCACTCAGTAGAGACCAATTTGTGACTCCTTTGAGAGAGCGGCTGCTGGGTGAGCCCTATGCTAAGCTGCTGAATCGGGTCTGTGATGTCAGTGATGGATGTGTGCAGGATGCGTTCCGCTTCACTTGCCAGCCACAATCACTGAGGTGTCATCCTCACATTGACACCATTGAAAGTTCAATGTCTGAAGAAGATGTCTCTTCACTCCTTTCTTCTTTGGATGAATGGGACAGTGCTCCTCGCCAGCGTGCTACCTCACTAGCTGACCACCTCACAACATTGGAACCTCCTGGCCAAGACACTTTGCCTTCCCTATCACTTGCTGACCTTCAGTCTCACCAACAAAGAGACCCAGTCATTTTAAGAGCTACTTATTATGTTGACAGAAAACGCAGGCCCTCCAGACGCGGACGTTGTAATGAAAATCAGCTAACTCTGAGAGTATTGAAACAGTGGGATAGGCTGATGCTTCTGGATGGCATCCTCTATAGAGTCACAAAGGACCCTTTGACCAAGAAGAAGAGGTACCAGTTTGTTGTGCCAGAGTCCTTGAAGGCAGACGCACTGTCTGGCGTTCATGACCAAGCTGGTCATCAAGGTCAGCCCCGCACTCTTGCTTTAGCTCGCCACCGCTTTTTCTGGTATGACATGGAGAAAGATGTCCGCAGTTACGTGAAACAGTGCCACAGGTGTGTCCTTAGCAAGACCCCCGAGCCTTCAGCAAGGGCCTCGCTACAAAGTATCAAGACCTCTGCTCCCCTAGAGCTTGTGTGTGTTGACTTTTGGACAGCTGAAGACAGCCACAACAAATCTGTGGATGTTCTTGTAGTCACTGATCACTTTACGAAATTGGCACATGCTTTTCCTTGTCAGGACCAGACTGCAAAGAGGGTTGCTAGGAAATTATGGGACAGCTTCTTCTGCATTTACGGCTTCCCCCAGCGCCTTCATTCAGACCAGGGTGCAAATTTTGAAAGTGAACTGATTGCCGAACTGTTGATGTTGTCAGGAGTTGACAAGTCTTACACTTCCCCCTACCATCCTATGGGAAACGGTGGGACGGAGCGGTTTAACCGCACCTTGGGCAACATGTTGAGATCATTGTCCCTTCGCTCCAAGCAGAAATGGCCCCAAATGATCCAGACAATGACTTTTGTGTATAATTGCACTGTGCATGAGACGACTGGGTTTGCGCCTTTTTATTTGATGTTTGGGAGAACGCCGAGATTGCCGGTAGATCTCCTCTTTAAGAATGTGTTTCGGGATGAGACTGTGTGTGACTATAACATATATGTAAAGTCCCTTTTAGAGGACCTGCATTGTGCTATGACGCTTGCCCAGAAAAACTGCTCTGCTGAGCAGAAGCATCAGAGCAACCAGTACAACAGAAAGGTCAAAGGTCAGCCTCTTTCACTTGGCGACCAGGTGCTGTTGGCAAACAAAGGTGTCAAAGGGAAGCGTAAACTTTCTGACAAGTGGTTGCCTGTTATACACACTGTGGTGGCCTCAAAACCCGACCTGCACATCTACCAGATCAAGGATCCAGAGGGGAATGAACGGGTTGTTCACCGTAACCTGTTGCTCCAGGTTAACTTCCTGCCGTTAGACGGAGATTTGGAGGATGATGCTAGACCAGTGGTCATGCCTGCCACAGCAGTATTTGATGGGTGTGAGTCAGAGGTGTCCGTTCAGCTGCAACGGTTGGGACATCCCATGCTGGTTCTTTCTTGAATGCTGATGCTTGTGATGATGGCCGTACTGCCTCATGGGTCCATGAGCAGTCTTCCTTTGGTGAGCCTCAGTGTTCAGAGTCCGCTGAAGTAGTCTCCCCTACAGACAGTGGCCATATTGCTGCTCTGGATCCCCCGATAGCTCTCCCTGCTCCCTCTCTGCAATTAGTCCCAGTTGGTCCACCTCAAGCATCTGGTGCTGAAAACCAATTTGCCTCGCGGTTTGGTAGAGTCATTAAACCTGTTTACCGTTTAATAGAGTCCATGGTTCAACTTGAGTCCATACTAGGGGTCGAGCCAGGCTCCCATACTGTTATTAATGTGTGAGATATGACCAGAAAGCTGTTTTATGCTGCTCTTTGTGTGGACTCAATGTTCTGAAAAACTAATTGTTCCCTACTCACCCACAAAGTTTGGCCTGTGTATGTGTGGTGTATAAGGCACCTCACCTTGTCTATAGAGTACTATGAGTTCTTGCTAGGCGCCAAGCAAGTCTCTTGTTCTCTTATCCTTTAAATAGGAAGCGTATATTGCTGTTTAATGCAAATTTGTGATTTTCATGGCCATTGTGTTTACACATGCGTACTGTTCTTGCAAACCAGACTTTTGTGTAATTCTTGGGGGGTGAGTGTAACAGGGTCAATTATGTCTTGTAAATAATGTATTTTATAATGCTTTATTATTGTTATAATTACACAACATGTGTAAGTTACATGTAAATACCTGGATATTGTTCAATGTTTTGTCAATGTGGAACCATTGTCTCGTTGTCCCTCCTACTGCAATGATTACTGTGACACCTGTCTTTTTATATGCGTTGGACACGCCTTCCAACTTCCCTTTTGTCCACGATAACGGGAGAGGTAGGCGTGCATGCGACGACAGAAATATTGTCATGTTAAGAATTTAAGTTCACTATCTTTTTCTGTATTATATTTGTGTAGGGACTTGACGATGGAAACAAAGTTATTGACGACAATTGTATGTTCTGTATTGTCAGGTATGTTTATTTCACTGTTGTACTGCCCTTTTGTCCATGATAACGGGAGAGGGACTTGACGATGGAAACAAAGTTATTGACGACAATTGTATGTTCTGTATTGTCAGTAAAGTGCAGCTGAGCAAAGTTGGTCGTGTTCCATTAAAGCCACACAACGCAGAGGAAAAGACCACCGGTTACATATATATATATATATATATATATATATATATATATATATATATATATATATATATATATATATATATATATATATATATATATATATATATATATAGTAGATATGTATAGTAGAAATGTGTTATCATAATTAATGATGAGTGAGAAATAAAGAAGTGTATAACATCATGAAAAATTTTAGTTTTCTGTGTATTATGTATGTATTGACTTTATCAATGTTGATAATCTTTTTTTTCTGTGTTTTTCCACTATTTATCTGCTTTGCCTGCAGTGCCCGTTTATTGATGAGTACATATTGGCTCTGCACAATGAGATACGGAGCAGGCCTGTGGATTTCCCAGAAATGTAAGTTCCTTCTCACTGCTTGCTATTAAAATAGATCAGTTTTGAAATAGATCACTAATAAAACACAGCACTATTAAAATAGACAACTATTAAACTAGATCACTGTGAAAATTGATCACAATTCAAATAGACTACTCTTTAAAAAGACCACTAATAGATCACTATTAATATAGATCACTATTAGAATCGATCATTATTAAATCCGATCACACTTAAAATAGATAATTGTTCAAATCAAGCATTATTAAAATAGAGCACTAATAAAATGTATAACTAAAATGAATAATTGTTAAAATATATCATTATTAAAATAGATCACTATTAGAGTAGATCACTTTTAAAATCGTTCACTATTAAAATAGATCATGTGTAACTGCAACACAGACACAAACATGTCCGTGCACTGCCAGCATGCACTAAATATCATCTGCCACCTGATCAAATAATTGCAAAGGAACACAAACCTTCATTTGTCTTTGAATGTCAGAAAGTGCAGGTAGAATAGAAACAGGTAAAACATTGATCAAGTGAAATAACCTTTACTTCTAAAAATACCTCATGTTTGTCTGATTAAGTGGTAATTGCTCTCAGACTGCAAGTCCCTTAGAGAGACTGCTTACCATTAAATGTAAAAAGAAAAAATAAATGGCCAAATGTGTACTTTTGTGTTTACATTTCATTGACTAAATATGTGCTAAAGACATGCATTTGGGGATAGGCTGATTGGCAACACTACATTGGCCCTAGTGTATAAATGTGAGTGTGAATGTTGTCTGTCTATCTGTGTTGGCCCTGTGATGAGGTGGCAACTTGTCCAGGGTGTACCCCACGTTACACCCGAGTGCAGCAGGGATAAGCTCCAGCACCCCCCGTGACTCCGAGAGGGACAAGCAGTAGCAAATTGATGGATGTGTTCAACTATTTTTGAGAATCAGAAAGTAATTTCTTCTCATTGATTGCAACACAGTGCATTAAACAGTGTTTATTGCCTTCAATGCTGGAGCATAGAGTAGGTTGTTCCACTGTAGCCAAACTAGACAATCATTGGATAAATGATCATCATCATGGAGACTGCGACCCTAGAAGTGTATGGAAAGTGGGCTTGGCCTTGGCTGGCCCGGACGCTGAGGTTTCGCATGATCGTTGGATGAGGCAGAATCCCTTTTTAAATGACAGCAAAAATGAGCGACACAGTGATCTGTAAATATAAACCACTTCCAGGACATTTTTCAACTTTTATTCCATTGTTCTGAGTTGATATGGATACTTTTACAATCCTCTTAGTGACGTTGTCTTTGTCAAATCCAGCATCTTTATATATTTTATCTGTTATTGGAGAATGTACTCATGTTAAGAGAGTAGCTGAAAATGAGCTTTCCCCAATTGAAAGACCAGCACCTGCACTGGTCTGATAAATATTTTAGATCAAGTGTTGTTATGTACGGAGGGGGAAGGAGACGGCACGATGGCAGACGGTATAGCTCAATAACATTTTATTGAGTATTGATTATGCGGTGGAGTGGTATGCTACTGTGTGTGTGTCAAGCAGGACTATGTGAAGCGTTAGCAATTAAATGTTACCAGGAGTTGTTGTGCATGCGTGTTGGATGGAAATCAGGAAGTCCAATAGGGCGGGGCTTGTAGAAGGTCCGTAATACGTGCGAGTGGTCCGGGGGCTAGAGAGAGACGTCAAGGTCCGTGTCCAAGCGGGGGTCGAGGATCGAGGGAGGCAGTCCAATTCCAGGGGGTAGTCCAGGGAAGCGAGGCGCACAGCTCGATTCAAGGAAGCAGAAGGAAAGCTGCGGGAACAAAAAGGGGCACGTGAGACAAGGGCAGAGGGAAGCACAGAGAGCGAGGCACAAAGAGAGGAGTAGACGTGACAGCTTACTGGGATCAGAGAACTACGTTCTAGCACAGGATCTCCGGCTGCGCTGGTCTTTATGTTGTTGAGCCTTATCAGATCAAGGTGCGCTGATTCCTGATTGTCCACAGCCGTGCGGGAGCGCAACTGAAGCATGTAGGGTCGTGTCCAGCGGTACTCTCTACCGCGCTTGCCGAGGAATGAATGGAGGCATGTGCACATGCCGTAACAAGTGTGGCTGCATCATCAATAAAAAACTGTCGTCACTACGCTGCAATTCTGTCACTCAAACATTCAAGAATGTCATTGTAGTATTTTACTCAAGCTAGTGTTTTAAAATAGTATTTATTTACCTACAAACAAAAATGGTATTGCTGTATTTCCCTAAAGCAAGTATTTTTGCAGTTTTTACCTAAAGTAAGTATTCTATTGTAGTATTATTGTAGTATATACGTACAAACTACACATTCTAATCACACAAAGCTTATTTCTAATATGTCAACTTGAATACTGTATTATATTATACTGAATATATTGATATTCCATCTGTTAGCAACTTGAAAAATAAAATAGTTAGCAACTAAAATCTCACACATTAACTACTTTTAAGCATTATGTAATTTTTTTTGTATTGCTAATCACACCCAAATGCAGTTGGAATAGATCCAGCGACCCCGAGAGGGACAAGCGGTAGAAAATGGATGGATGGATGACAAAAATGTTTCTTACCTTTTTATGACGTATGATATTATATTGATCTAGTCGGACATATTTTGACACACAGCAAGGGCTCTGAAACCAGTCCTCTTGAGAGCGGCATTGCAAGCTGTGAGAGACAACAGGTGGGGGTGGCAATACTCGTTGCCCCGTGGCTTAGAGCCTGTACGTTGGAGTTTAACCCAGTAGAAGAGAAAGTAGCTTCTTTCTGTCTCTGGGTGGGGGGACGGGTCCTCACTGTTGTTTGCACCTACATACCAAACAGCAGTTCAGAATGCCCACCCTTTTTGGATTTACTAGAGGGAGTACTGGAGAGTGCTCCCCCAGATGATTCTTCTGCTGGGGGACTCAAATAGGAAACGATAGTGAAACCTGGAGAGGTGTGATTTGGAGAAAGGGCCTTCCTGATCTAAAATCAAGTGTTGTTTTGGTATCGGACTTTTGTGCTCGTCACAGATTATCCTTAACGAACACCATGTTCAAACATAAGGATGTTTATATGTGCACTTGACACCAGAACACCCTAGGCCGCAGTTTGGTGATCGACTCTGTGGTTGTGTCATGTTTTAAACACTTGGGTGAAGAGAGGGACAGAGCTTTCAACCGATCACCACCTGGTGGAGACTTGGCTCCGAAGGTGGGGGAAGATGCCGGGCAGACCCAAACGCATTGTGAGAGTCTCCCGTCAGAGAGAGTTCAATTCCCATCTCCAGAAATGTTTTCAACATGTCACGAGGGAGGCGCTGCACATTGAGTCTGAGTGGACCATGTTCCATGCCTCTATTGTCGAGGCAGCCGATCGGAGCTGTGGCTGCAAGATGTTTGGCGCATGACATGGGGGTAATCCCAGAACCCGCTGGTGGACACAGGCGTTGAGGGATGCTGTCAATCTGAAGGAGTCTTATCAGGTTCTTTTGTTTAATGGGACTCCGGAGGCAGTGGACCGGTACTGACAGGCCAAGCTGCATGTGTCTTTGGCGGTCGCAGAGGCAAAAACTAGGACATGGCAGGAGTTCGGGGAAGCCATGGAATATGACTTACAGACGGCCTCAAAGTGATTCTGGACCACCATCTGCCACCTCAGGAGGGGGAAGCAGTGCACTGCCAACAGCGTGTATGGTGGGGATGGTGTGCTGCTGACCTCAACTAGGGATGTTGTGGATTGGTGGAGGGAATACTTCGAATGGGAATACTACCTCCTCAATCCCACCTACACGTCTTCCTATGCGGAAGAAGTGCCTCGGGAATCTGTGGTGGTCTCTCTCATTTCTGCGGCTGAGGTTGGTTGTAGTTAAAAAAGCTCCTTGGTGGCAGGGTCCCGGGGGTGGATTAGATCCACCCAGCGTTAAGGCTCTAAATGCTGTGGGGCTGTCTTGGTTGACGAGACTCTGTAACATTGGTTTGACATTCGGGGCGGTTCCTCTGGATTTTCAGACCGAGGTTGTGGTTCCTATCTTTAAGAAGTGGAACCAGAGGTTGTGCTCTAACTATTGTGGGATCACACTCTTCAGCCTTCCCAGTAAGGTTTATTCAGATGTACTGGAAAAGAGACTATGCCGGATAGTCGAACCTCTGATTCAGGAGAAGCAGTGTGGTTCTGTCCTGGTTGTGGAACTTTGGACCAGCTCTATACTCTCGGTATGGTCCTTGAGGGTGCATAGGAGTTTTCCCAACCAGTCTAGATTTGCTCTGTGGACTTGGAGAAAGCATTCGACAGTGTCCCTTGGGAAGTCCTGCGGGGAATGCTCAGAGATTATGGTGTAACTAACCGCCTGGTTGTGGCGGTCCGCTCTTTGTATGATAGGTGTCAGAGCTTGGTCTGCATTGCCAACAGTAAGTCGAACCCGTTTCTTGTGAGGGCTGGACTACGCCAGGGCTGCCCTTTGTCAACAATTCTGTTCGTAACATTTATGGTCAGAATGTCTAGGCACACTCAGGGTGTGGAGGGCAATGGGTTTGGTGCCTGCGGGAAGGATTAGGTCTCTGCTTTTTGCCGATGATGTGGTCCTGCTGGCTTCATCTGGTTAGGATCTTTAGCTCTCACTGGATAGTTTCGCAGCAGTGTGAAGAGACTGGGATAAAGTTCAGCACCACCAAGTCCGAGTCCATTTCCCGGAAAAGGGTGGTGTGCCATCTTTGGGTCGGGGAGGAGATTTTGTCTCAAAAGAAGGAGTTTGAGTAACTCTTGAGTCTTGTTCACGAGTTCGGAAGAGTGGATCGTGAGATCGCTGCGGCATTTGCAGTGATGCGGACCCTGTATTGACCTTTGTGGTGAAGAAGTAGCTGAGCCAGAAGGCAAAGCTCTCAATTTACTGGTCAATCTACGTTCTTATCCTCACCTATGGTCATGAGCTTTGGATTGTGACCGAAAAGACAAGATCACGGGTACAAGCGGCCAAATTGAGTTTCCTCCAGCAGGTGGCGGGCTCTCCCTGAGAGATAGGGTGAGAGGCTCTGTCATTCGGTAGGAGTTAAGAGTAAAACTGCTGCTCCTCCACATTGAGAGAAGCCCAATGAGGTTGTTCGGGCATCTGGATGCCCCCCGGAGGCCTTTCTGGGGAGGTATTTATGGGATGGAGGAGGTAAGACCCATGACACGATGGGGAGACTATGTCTCCTAGCTGGCCTGGGAACACCTTGAAATCCCCCCGGAGGAGCTAGGCGAAGTGGCTGGGAGAGGGAACGAATTCAGGCCTTCTCTGCTTAGGCTGCTACACCCACGACTCGACATCGAATAAGCAGAAGAAGTAAAATGGATGGCTGGACACCTTGTAAACATTAATAATATATTACTGATATTTTTTTCTCAATTCATCCATTCATTTTAATAACTGTTTTAAATAAGATTAATTATGAAATAATATTGTTTAGTTGTAGTCAAACTGTGATTTAATAGTTTCGGCCGTAAAAAGTGGTCATTATTTTGTTTCCATTCATTCAGACCAAAAATAAATGAAGAGCTGCGGACCTTGATTTTGAGGATGCTAGATAAGAACCCGGACACCCGCATCACCATCCCTGAAATGAAGGTAAATGAATATATTATAGTAAATTACAAACCCCGTTTCCATATGAGTTGGGAAATTGTGTTAGATGTAAATATAAATGGAATACAATGATTTGCAAATCCTTTTCCACCCATATTCAATTGAATGCACTACAAAGACCAGATATTTGATGTTCAAACTCATAAACTTTTTTTTTTTTTTTGCAAATAATAATTACTTAGAATTTCATGGCTGCAACACGTGCCAAAGTAGTTGGGAAAGGGCATGTTCACCACTGTGTTACATGGCCTTTCCTTTTAACAACACTCAGTAAATGTTTGGGAACTGAGGAAACACATTTTTTAAGCTTCTCAGGTGGAATTATTTCCCATTCTTGCTTGATGTACAGCTTAAAATGTTCAACAGTCCGGGGGTCTCCGTTGTGGTATTTTAGGCTTCATAATGCGCCACACATTTTCAATGGGAGACAGATCTGGACTACAGGCAGGCCAGTCTAGTACCCGCATTCTTTTACTATGAAGCCACGTTGATGTAACACGTGGCTTGGGATTGTCTTGCTGAAATAAGCAGGGGCGTCCATGGTAACGTTGCTTGGATGGCAACATATGTTGCTCCAAAACCTGTATGTACCTTTCAGCATTAATGGCACCTTCACAGATGTGTAAGTTACCCATGTCTTGGGCACTACTACACCCCCATACCATCACAGATGCTGGATTTTCAACTTTGCGCCAATAACAATCCGGACGGTTCTTTTCCTCTTTGGTCCGGAGGACACAACGTCCACAGTTTCCAAAAACAATTTGAAATGTGGACTCGTCAGACCACAGAACACTTCTCCACTTTGTATCAGTCCATCTTAGATAAGCTCAGGCCCAGCGAAGCCGACGGCGTTTCTGGGTGTTGTTGATAAACGGTTTTCGCCTTGCATAGGAGAGTTTTAACTTGCACTTACAGATGTAGCGACCAACTGTAGTTACTGACAGTGTGTTTCTGAAGTGTTCCTGAGCCCATGTAGTGATATCCTTTACACACTGATGTCGCTTGTTGATGCAGTACAGCCTGAGGGATCGAAGGTCACAGGCTTAGCTGCTTACGTGCAGTGATTTCTCCAGATTCTCTGAACCCTTTGATGACATTACGGACCGTAGATGGTGAAATCCCTAAATTCCTTGCAATAGCTGGTTGAGAAAGTTTTTTCTTAAACTGTTCAACAATTTGCTCACACATTTGTTGACAAAGTGGTGACCCTCGCCCCATCCTTGTTTGTGAATGACTGAGCATTTCATGGAATCTACTTTTATACCCAATCATGGCACCCACCTGTTCCCAATTTGCCTGTTTACCTGTGGGATGTTCCAAATAAGTGTTTGATGAGCATTCCTCAACTTTATCAGTATTTATTGCCACCTTTCCCGACTTCTTTGTCACGTGTTAATGGCATCAAATTCTAAAGTTAATGATTATTTGCAAAAAAAAAATGTTTATCAGTTTGTACATCAAATATGTTGTCTTTGTAGCATATTCAACTGAATATGGGTTGAAAATGATTTGCAAATCATTGTATTCCATTGATAATTAAATCTAACACAATTTCCCAACTCATATGGAAATGGGGTTTGTAAAAAAGTTTAATGCACACTTGCATTTTTATGGGTTAGTTAGTGTACACTTGGACATACAATAGTTGTATGGGTTAGTTAGTGCACACTTAGACATACATATCGTTTTTTGGGTTAGTTAGTGCACACTTCAACATGAAAATATTTTTTATGGGTTAGTTAGGTCACACTTGGACATAAAATAGTTTTACGGGTTAGTTAGTGCACACTTGAACATAAATATTGTTTTAAGGGTGGCGTGGCTCGGTTGGTAGAGCGGCCGTGCCAGCAACTTAAAGGTTACAGGTTCAATACTAGTCACTGCCGTCATGTCCTTGGGCAAGATACTTCACCCATCTGCTCTCAGTGCCATCGTCACTGATTTAAACGTAACTCAGATAATGGGTTTCACTATGTTAAGCGCTTTGAGTCGTTAGAGAAAAGTGCTACATACTTCACTTCACTTCGTTAGTTTACACTTGAATAAGAAAATAGATATATGGGTTAGTTAGTGCACACTTGGGCATAAAATATTTTTTTTTGCATTTGGGTCACATCAGGAAGTGGCGTGCAGGTAAGATGCCGATTTATTCTCAAAAGGCAAAAAACAAAAATCAGAGGCAGGTGCAGAAAATCAGCACCTGTTGCAACTAAGAAAACTAAAAAGGGTGCTGAAACAAAAATAGACAATAAACTAAGGATAACATTACAAAACTAAACATCACAACATGACTTGGGCAACGGGCCATGACAGTACCCCCACCCTAAGGGACGGATTCCAGACATCCCAAGAAAAACAGGTTCAAAGTCAAAGGCGGGTCGAGGGAGAAGTTGGCTGCGGGTCGCCAGGCCAAGGGTTCCTGAAGCCGAGTCAGGTGGCGGCGGAGAGTTGAACGCCGCTGCAGCTGACGAGGCGGGCGACCACGAACCGGACACATTTGTGGCCGAGGAGGGGACAGACGTGAGCAGGACCGAATCCTCAGGGAGACTTCAATGGACTGGCCACACTCGTGGCCGGCGAGGACGTAGGCTGCGAGTGCCTGACGGAGCAGGCGGCTGGGCCTCTGGCCTCGTTGGAAGACCCACTGGGATAGCTAGAACGGACTGCAGAGCCGGAGGCGAGGCTAGAAGCGCCGTAGGACGCACTAGAGACGAGGCTGGAAGCGTCGTTGGACCCACTTGAGACGAGGCTGGAAGCGGGGTCAGACCCACTTGAGATGAGGCTGGAAGCCCCGTCGGACCCACTAGAGACAAGGCTGGAAGCGGCGTCAGACCCACTTGAGACGAGGCTGGAAGCCCCGTCGGACCCACTTGAGACTAGGATGGAAGCGAAGAAGGATCCACTTGAGGCGAGGATTGTGGCGTCGGATCCACTTGAGACGAAGATGGTGACTGCAGGGCCACTTGAGAGGATGGTGGCATCTGCAGGCCCACATGAGTAGCTGGTGGTGTCTGCAGGCCCACTGGAGTAGTTGGCGACGTATACAGGCTCACTGGAGTAGGTGGTGGCATCTGCAGAGCTGGAGCAGCAGGCGGCTGGGCTGGACAATAGGACTGGCGGCGGAAGCCGTGCAGTAGGTAGCAGCTTGGCTGGATGTATAACTGGCGGCGGAGGCCGTGCAGAAGGTAGCAGCTTGGCTGGACGTAAGAATGGCGGCGGGGGCAATGCCAGAGGTGGTAGCTTGGCTGGACATAGGACTGGCAGCCAAGTCCATGCAGGAGGTGGTAGCTTGGCTGGACGTACAACTAGCGGCGGAGGCCGTGCAGAAGGTAGCAGCTTGGCTGTACGTAGGAATGGCGGCGGGGGCAATGCCAGAGGTGGTAGCTTGGCTGGACTGGCAGCCAAGTCCATGCAGAAGGTGGTAGCTTGGCTCGACTTAGGACTGGCGGCGGAGGCCGTACAGGAGGTGAAAGCTTGATTAGACATAGGACTAGCGGTAGAGGCTGTGTAGGAGGTGGCAGTTTGGCTTGAGCTGGCGTCAAAGCTGAAGCGAACTTGGCTTGAGTGGGTGTCGAGCTTGTCGGAGCCGCTGTGTCAAACCTGTTAAAGAACTGGCTTAGTTCATTGGCCCTCTCTTTGTCTCCGTCCACCCCCTACCCCCCGACGGTTTGAGGCCGTAGATGGTCTGCATACCTTGCCAAACCGCCTTCATGTTATTGTCCTTCAGCTTTCTCCTGTAGTTCTCCTTGGCCTCCCTGAGTCTGGTCTTCAGCAGCCCCTGAATTCTTTTCACCTCCTCCCTGTTACCAGCATTGAATGCCCTCTTCTTCTCATTCAGTAGGGCTTTGATGTCCTTGGTCACCCACGGCTTGTTGTTTGGGTAGCAGTTGACCGTCCTTGATGGCACATTTGAGTCAACACAGAAGTTGATATAGTCTGTGATGCACTCTGTGAGCCCGTCAATGTCCTCTCCATGAGGCTTCATGAGCACCTGCCGGTCAGTTACCTCAAAACAGCCCTGCAGTGTCTCTTGGACCCCTTCTGACCACCTTCTCACTGTTTTTTTGGTCACAGGCTGTCTTTTGATCAGAGGCACATAACAGGGGTTGAGGTAAACAAGGTTGTGGTCTGACCGGCCCAGCTCTGGTAGTGGTATGGAGCTATACGCATCTTTGATGTTTGCGTGCAGCAGGTCCAGGATCTTATTTCCTCTGGTGTGGCAGCTGACATACTGAGTCAAGTTGGGTAGTGATTTGTCCATAGTAACATGGTTAAAATCCCCCGAGATGAGGATGAGAGCTTTCGGGTGCTTGGTTTGGAGTCTGGCTATCGAGCTGTGGATGACGTCACTGGCAGCTGCAGTGTTAGCAGAGGGGGGGATGTATACTGCCATCATGATAACATGCGGAATCTCCCTGGGAAAATAATATGGTCTGAGTCCTACTGAGAACATCTCTATATTCGGGTCACAGTGGCGCTCTTTTATTGTGATATGACCCTGGATGACAATATTTGTTATTAATAAACAAAGCAAGCACCCCTCCTTTCCGCTTGCCGTTAGTTCGGTCCCGGTCAGCGCGCACCGTTTGAAACCCATTTATAGAACGTTACTATCCGGAACATCGTCGTGCAGCCACGTCTCAGTAAAACACATTAGGCTACACTCACGATATTCTTTCTGACTCGCGGCAAGCACAGACAACTCATCCATTTTATTTGCCAGAGACCGCATGTTACCCATGACGACGGAAGGAAGATATGGCTTATATCTCCTTCTCTCCCCTCCTCGCTTCAGCCCTTTTCTGTCTCGAGCGTCTCCCTTTCCATCGACAGCCACGAGGACCTCCATTAGTCCTTTTTAGCTCCTGGTTAATTAGCGCCAGGTCCGTTAGCTGGATGCTAATAACTGGTGCCGCTAACAACTGTTCCCTGGTGTAGGTGAAAGAGTCTCTCCCCTGTTGTTCATCTGAGCTCTTCAATAGCGTCCCCACCGTCAGTAGGACGAACAAAACACTTCTAAACTGCATGTTTACAAGGGCACGACTAGATAGAAAGTAAATGTAGAGTAAATGTAAAAATATAAAAAACTACAAAGCGAACAAAGAACAAAAACAAAAGACAAGGACGGAGCGAACTGCAGCAGCGGCAGATTGACGCATGCGCACATAAAACACATAGATGTGTTGTCCTTAAAAATGTGGAGTTGTCGTAGACGTGTTGTCGTCATAGACGTGTTGTCTATGGTTAGGATTTGTGTTGATTGTTGATTATCTGGAACCAATCAAGGTAAAATGGAGTGCAATGCTTGGCTGGTGCTGTTTAGTTGGGCTCAACTGTTTGTTGTTGAAAACAAGAAAATTATTTCATCCATGAAACACTTTTTTTGTTCATTATCTCATTCAAAAAGTTAATCAAAAAGTACTTGAGTTTATACAAAACCCAAAACCAGTGAAGTTGGCACGTTGTGTAATTCGTAAATAAAAGGAGAATACAATGATTTGCAAATCCTTTTCAACTTATATTCAATTGAATAGACTGCAAAGACAAGATATTTAATGTTCGAACTGAGAAACTTTTTTTTTGTTGCAAATAATCATTAACTTAGAATTTAATGGCAGCAACCCATTGCAAAAAAGTTGGCACAGGGGCATTTTTACCACTGTGTTACATGGCCTTTCCTTTTAACAACACAATGTTTGGGAACTGAGGAGACCAATTTTTGAAGCTTTTCATGTGGAATTGTTTGCCATTCTTGCTTGATGTACAGTTTAAGTTGTTCAACAGTCCGGAGTCTCCGTTGTGGTATTTTAAACTTCATAATGATCCACTCATTTTCAATGGGAAACAGGTCTGGACAACAGGCAGGCCAGTCTAGTACCCGCACTCTTTTACTATGAAGCCACACTGTTGTAACACATGTGCCTTGGCATTGCCTTGCTGAAATAAGCAGGAGCGTCCATAATAACGTTAACATATGTTGCTCCAAAACCTGTATGTACCTTTCAGCATTAATGGTGCCTTTACAGATGTGTAAGTTACCCATGACTTGGGCACTAATACACCTCCATACCATCACAGATGCTGGCTTTTGAACTTTGCGCTTGGAACAGTCCAAATGGTTATTTTCCTCTTTGGTCCGGAGGACACAACGTCCACAGTTTCCAAAAACAATTTGAAATGTGGACTCGTCAGACCACAGAACACTATTACACTTTGCATCAGTCCATTTTAGATGGACTGATGCCGGCGGCGTTTCTGGGTGTTGTTGATAATTGGCTTTCGCTTTGCATAGTAGATTTTTAACTTGCACTTACAGATGTAACGACAAACTGTAGTTACTGACAGTGGTTTTCTGAAGTGTTCCTTAGCTCATGTGGTGATATCCTTTACACACTGATGTCGCTTTTTCGATGCAGTACCACCTGAGGGATCGAAGGTCACAGGCATTCAATGTTGGTTTCCGCTTACGTGCAGTGATTTCTCCAGATTCTCTGAACCTTTTGATGACATTACGGACCGTAGATGGTGAAATCCCTAAATTCCTTGCAATAGCTGGTTGAGAAAGTTTTTTCTTAAACTGTTCAACAATTTGCTCACACATTTGTTGACAAAGTGGTGACCCTCGCCCCATCCTTGTTTGTGAATGACTGAGCATTTCATGGAATCTACTTTTATACCCAATCATGGCACCCACCTGTTCCCAATTTGCCTGTTTACCTGTGGGATGTTCCAAATAAGTGTTTGATGAGCATTCCTCAACTTTATCAGTATTTATCGCCACCTTTCCCAACTTCTTTGTCATGTGTTGCTCGCATCAAATTCTAAAGTTAATGATTATTTGCAAAAAAAAATGTTTATCAGTTTGTACATCAAATATGTTGTCTTTGTAGCATATTCAACTGAATATGGGTTGAAAATGATTTGCAAATCATTGTATTCCATTGATATTTAAATCTAACACAATTTCCCAACTCATATGGAAACGGGGTTTGTAAAAAAGTTTAATGCACACTTACGGACCGTAGATGGTGAAATCCCTAAATTCCTTGCAATAGCTCGTTGAGGAATGTTGTTCTTAAACTGTAGGACAATTTCCTCACGCATTTGTTCACAAAGTGGTGACCCTCGCCCCATCCTTGTTTGTGAATGACTGAGCAGTTCATGGAAGCTGCACCCACCTGTTCCCAATTAGCCTGTTCACCTGTAGGATTTTCCAAATAAGTGTTTGATGAGCATTCCTCAACGTTCTCAGTCTTTTTTGCCACTTGTGCCAACTTTTTTGAAACATGTTGCAGGCATCAAATTCCAAATGAGCTAATGTTTGCAAAAAATAATAAAGTTTTCCAGTTCGAACGTTTAGTATCTTGTCTTTGCCGTCTATTCAATTGAATATAGGTTGAAAAGGATTTGCAAATCATTGTAGTCTGTTTTACGATTTACATGCCGTGCTAACTTCCCTGGTTTTGGGGTTTGTATGTGTGTGTGTGTGTGTGTGTGTGTGTGTGTGTGTGTGTGTGTGTGTGTGTGTGTGTGTGTGTGTGTGTGTGTGTGTGTGTGTGTGTGTGTGTGTGTGTGTGTGTGTGTGTGTGTGTGTGTGTGTGTGTGTGTGTGTGTGTGTGTGTGTGTGCAAATGTAGATGAACCAATGGGTCACTAAGGAGGGCACTGAGCCACTTCCTCTGGAGGACGAGCACTGCAGTGTGGTGGAGGTGACGGAAGAGGACATCAAGAACTCGGTCAAGTTTGTTCCCAGTCTGTCTGCTGTGGTAAGCAACATAAGATATGCCACAATATTTCTAGTTTCTTAACTGCTGAACACAGGGAGAAAACCCATAACAAACTTATATTGAATGTGTCATATTTAAGTCAACGAATTGGGTGTTAAAAATGTAATTCTATTGGCGTGGTTCAGACGATAGAGCGGCCGTCCAGAAACTTGAGTGTTTTTTGAATGAATTCCGCTTCAACCATCCTCATCACTGCTCTTGTGTCCTTGGGAAAAACATTTCACCCACCTTGCTCTCAGTGCCACCCACACGGGTGTATGAGTGCAATGCATGTTTGCTGTATGATTATGAATGAATGTTTGGTGTTGGTCAGAGAAGAAAATGGCGCAATTTGGAAGCAATGTTTCCATCAGTCGAGGGCAGCTGTGACGACCACCATCAATGTGGGAATGTGGGGTAAATGAATTATGATTCTCACTGTAAAGCACTTTGGGTTTTTAGAACAATGCTATATAAATCTAATCCATTATATGGAATTTAATTTTCAATTTCTTGAAGTAATTGAGGTAAAATGTAGTACTTGACTGTAACCAACAGAGTAACTGTTCAACTAGTTAGTAATCTCTAAAAGAAACATGTCAGCTTTTTCAGAAGACTTTTCTTAACAATTAAAGAATAGTGTATAAAAAGTAGTCTTAAAACAAACATATTCATTAAAAATGCTATTGTCTTGGAGTTACGTTCTGTCGTTCTGGAACAGAGACAGCCTGCGTAGCGCAGGTAAGCATGTGTTTAATGTCAAAAACACAAAGGAATAATGCAGTAGGAAAGTGCACAGGAAGCATAAACACAAGCACAAGCAATAATCTCGGCCTGGACTGTTGGCCCGATCCTTCGGTTTTTCGTGGCAGTGGCGCAGTTAGGTGACCCTCCACCATTCTGGCCTCCACTTCTGTTAGTAAGTAAATATATTTTTACCTGCACACCTTCTCCTGTCTCTACATCTTGGGGTTCCAGACCAATAGAACATAACACATTTTATCAAATAACTGTCATGAAAAACCTTTTGCGCCGTTGTTATGACGATTTCAGATCTTGGTAAAAGCCATGTTGAGGAAACGTTCTTTCAGCAACCCGTTTGAGTGTCCAAGCCGGCGAGAGGAGAGGTCCATGTCTGCACCAGGCAGCCTGCTTATGTAAGTCCATACATCAGTCATACGCCAGCCATATGTCAGACATACATCATGCATACGTCAGTCATACATCAGGCAGACGACATACAGCATGAGTGTCAAACTCTGGCCCGCGGGCCAAATTTGCCCCGCCGTGTAATTTCACTTGGCCCGTGAGGTGATATCAAATTAACACTAGAGCTGGCCCGCCGATTATATACAGCGGCGGTGCCGCGGTTCACCGCTAATTCTCATACTTGCCAAACCTCCCGGGAGACTCCCAAATTTCAGTGCCCCTCCCGAGAATTGTAACGTCCCCTTTTCGTCCAGTCCAACAAATGCTGGCTCAGTTACATAATACGTGCGGCTTTGGCACGCATACAGAAGTGAATGCAACGCATACTTGATCTTCAGCGATACAGGTTACACTGAGAGTGCCAGTATAAAAACCTTTAACATTGTTAGAAATATACGCCACACTGTGAATCCACACCAAACAAGAATGACAAACACATTTCGGGAGAACATCCGCACAGTAACACAACATAAACACAACAGCACAAATACCCAGAACCCTTTGCAGCACTAACTCTTCTGGGACTCTACAAGGTGTGTGTGTGTGTGGGGGGGGGGGCTTTGGAGGTAGCGGGGGTGTATATTGTAGCGTCCCGGAAGAGTTAGTGCTGCAAAGGGTTCTGGGTATTTGTTTTGTTGTGTTTATGTTGTGTTACTGTGCGGATGTTCTCCCAAAATGTGTTTGTCATTCTTGTTTGGTGTGGATTCACAGTGTGGCGTATATTTCTAACAATGTTAAAGTTGCTTATACGGCCACTTTCAGTGTAAACTGTATCGCTGTTGATGAAGTATACTTTGCATTTATGTGTGTGTGCGTACAGGAGCCGCTCATATCTTGTGACTGGGCGGGCACGTTGTTAGAAGGGATGAAAAGCGGACGAGACGTCAGCTCGTAGAGGACGTTAAAAGTAGTGCCTGTAAGGCACGTCCCCAAGACTGTGGAATACGAGATATAATGACTGATGAACACCTTCGTTCGATAATGAGGGATGCCTCAGCTCAAAGCCTGAGCCCCGACATTAATGAACTAGCATCCAACAAAAGATGCCAGGTATCTGGCATCTTTGGGCACATCAGATTAGATCAGTGTGTTGCAAACTGAGCAGTTTAAAGTCCTGAATGGTTGGTTTATTCATTATTTTATTTTAAAATGTATTAGCCTGTGGAAAAAGTTAATGTTGGTATTTACCTCAGAAGGCAGCAAATAGAAAAGAGGCATTACATTTTTATTTAAATTGTATTTGATATGCCATTGATATTTTTTAATGATTATTATTATTATTTGAAACTCGATTTTGCATGTCACTATAAAGTTATATAAGCTTGCTTGTTCAATATTTAATGCAAAACTTGTTTGGGTCCCTATCAAAAAGGTTAATTTGTTCAACCTTGGCCCGCGGCTTTGTTCAGTTTTAAAATTTGGCCCACTCTGTATTTAAGTTTGACACCCCTGACATACAGCATCAAACATACATTAAACCTACATTATTTATGCATTAGTCATAAATCAGTTAAACATAGGACATACATCAGTCATATGTCAGTAATACATCAGACATCAGTCGCCATCAGTCATACTTGCCACAGAGCGGCAGTGCCAGCAACTTAAGGGTACCAGGTTCGTTCCCCGCTTTCGCCATCTGAGTCACTGCCGTTGTGTCCTTGGGCAAGACACTTTACCCCCCTGCTACCGGTGCCACCCACACTGGATTAAATGTAACTTAAAAGATGTAGATAATGAGTTTCACTATGTAAAGCGCTTTGAGTCTCTCAAGAAAAGCGCTATATAAATATAATTCACTTCACAATACAATTTTAAAGATTGCTTGACGTTCAGGCTGTAAACCTCTGTCTCTTCGCTCTTGCTCTAGTTAGCAATACTACTGTAGCTCTAGCTGCTGCTTTGTCTTATCAACATGGTGCCATAAATGCAGTGATGGGCAAGTTACTTAGAAACATTTAGTAAGCTAAGCTACAAGTTACTCTCGATTAAATGTAGCTAAGCTACAGTGCAAGCTATCCCCAGTGAGTTGTAGCAAGCTACACTACAAGATAGACTGAATATATAGCTTGCTATATCAAGGTTACATGTATATGTGTGTATATATATATGTATATATATATATATATATATATATATATATATATATATATATATATATATATATATATATATATATATATATATATATATGGATATATATATATATATATATATATATATATATATATATATATATATATATATATATATATATATACAATCCCAAAACCAGGGAAGTTGGCACGTTGTGTAAATCGTAAATAAAAACAAAATACAATGATTTGCAAATCCTTTTCAACTTATATTCAATTGAATAGACAGCAAAGACAAGATATTTAATGTTCGAACTGAGAAACTTTTTTTTTTTTTGCAAATAATGATTAACTTAGAATTTAATGTCAGCAACACATTGCAAAGAAGTTGGCACAGGGGCATTTTTACCACTGTGTTACATGGCATTTCCTTTTAACAACACTCAGTAAACGTTTGGGAACAGAGGAGACCAATTTTTTAAGCATTTCCTGTAACGACCGGGTCGCATCGTGGTGCGAGGTGTTCTCCCGAGGATGCAGACGGGCTCGGACACAGCTTGCAGGTAGGAAAATGATTTATTTTAGAACTAAATCAGACAAGAGAAAAACAAAAACGACTAGCATGGGAGCTAGCAAGCAAAATAATCTAGCATGAGAGCTAGCAGGAAGCAAAGTGGTCGTCAGCTGTTGCATGAGAACAAACTAGGAAGCCAGGCCGAGTGAGGCCCGGGCAAAGACTAAATAGCCCTCTGATCAGTGCTCGGGCAACAGGTGCGCGTCCCGAACGCTGATCAGAGGCAGGTGAGTAAAATCTGCAGTCATGGCAACAGAAACAAACACGTGACGCAAAAGTGTAAACAAATTGTGATCCGAGCAGCGGATCCTAACAGTACCCCCCCCTAAAAGAACAGATTCCAGATGTCCCTTGAAAACAAAAAAACAACTGGAACCCAAAAAAAACAAGCAATAGTTCATGAGTCAAGGGCGGGCGGGGGGGTGACTTGGTGGTGGGTCGCCAGGCCACGTGTCCCCGAATCCACCGGGGAAGGGTCAGGTGGCGGCGGCGAATGGAACGCCGCCGCCGCTGGCGAGGCGGGCGACCACGGTAAAGCCACATTCGTGGCCGCCGAGAAGGTGGGCGTGAGTGGCGCCAGAATCTCAGTAGCCTCTGAGGCCTCGAGGGCTGCATGCGGGGACCTGCTTTCCGCTTGCGCCGCCGGACCACTCGAGGTCGCTGAGATGTCGCCGTGGGAGTCGCTGTCGTGGCAGCCGGAGTCGCTGTCGTGGCAGCCGGAGTCGCTGTCGTGGCAGCCGGAGTCGCTGTCGTGGCAGCCGGAGTCGCTGTCGTGGCAGCCGGAGTCGCTGTCGTGGCAGCCGGAGTCGCTGTCGTGGCAGCCGGAGTCGCTGTCGTGGCAGCCGGAGTCGCTGTCGTGGCAGCAGGAGTCGCTGTCGTGGCAGCAGGAGTCGCTGTCGTGGCAGCAGGAGTCGCTGTCGTGGCAGCAGGAGTCGCTGTCGTGGCAGCAGGAGTCGCTGTCGTGGCAGCAGGAGTCGCTGTCGTGGCAGCAGGAGTCGCTGTCGTGGCAGCAGGAGTCGCTGTCGTGGCAGCAGGAGTCGCTGTCGTGGCAGCCGGAGTCGCTGTCGTGGCAGCCGGAGTCGCTGTCGTGGCAGCCGGTGCTGGTGCGAGAACCAGTTGTGGTGCAGGTACTGGTGCGAGAACCAGTCGTGGTGCAGGTACTGGTGCGAGAACCAGTCGTGGTGCAGGTACTGGTGCGAGAACCAGTCGTGGTGCAGGTACTGGTGCGAGAACCAGTCGTGGTGCAGGTACTGGTGCGAGAACCAGCCGAGGTGCAGGTACTGGTGCGGGAACCAGCCGAGGTGCAGGTACTGGTGCGGGAACCAGCCGAGGTGCAGGTACTGGTGCGGGAACCAGCCGAGGTGCAGGTACTGGTGTGGGAACCAGCCGAGGTGCAGGTACTGGTGTGAGAACCAGTCGAGGTGCAGGTACTGGTGTGGGAACCAGCCGAGGTGCAGGTATTGGAACCTGTGGTGGAGCTGGTGCTAGCCTTAGCCTTGGCGCTAGCTTAGGTGCAGGTGGCCTAGCTGGCGGTTGCGGCTTAGCAGGCCGTCGGACTGGTGGCGGTGGCCGAGCAGGAGGTTGCGGCTTAGCACGCCGTTGTGCCACCCCACTCGCACAGCTCCCAGTACTAGCCCCCCCCTCAAAAAGCGGATCCCAGACGCGCTCCTTGCGGACTGGAACCGTCTTCAAGGGTGGGTGGAGGGTGGTCAGGGGGAGGGCTGAATCCTCTCCTCTAAATTGTCCAAACTGTCTATTGTCACCCCACACTTGAGACTGGGGCTGACTAGACTTAGTCCTTAAAAAAATGTCCTGATAATGATTAATCGCAGAGTTAAGGTTACTTGAAAATGGCTGGCAGGAAGAATTGACATGATGTCTAAAAAAGTCTTTGTCTATGACGTCATCCAAAGTGGGCGGGATGACGTCATCCGTGTGGGACTCTAGCTGACTGACAGCCCAATCGGTGAAATGTTTGGCAAAGTGGTCAATTGGGTTGCCAAACATTTGAGGAGGGGAATCTTGGGCTGAATATTGCTTACTGTGTACCGGTGGAGGAGTCTGTGGGAGTGGCGCGTCTTGGCAGCGAAGTGAAGACCTCGTTGGCGGCTTCCGTCTTCGCTGACGCGTCCGGTGGTGCGGAGGTGTGGCGATGTCCTCGGGCCAAACGGAGTGGATTGGGACCAACCTTCCGTTAGGACCCCATATCAGGTCCTGGCGCTCCGAAGGGGAATAGCGGAGAGTCTCCGCCTCCATTGCTCGCAACACCATCCACGCACCTTCGTCCATCTCCTCCGACGTGCTCGTTGCGGGAGAACTTCTTCTTGCTGGCTTCCTACTGTAACGACCGGGTCGCATCGTGGTGCGAGGTGTTCTCCCGAGGATGCAGACGGGCTCGGACACAGCTTGCAGGTAGGAAAATGATTTATTTTAGAACTAAATCAGACAAGAGAAAAACAAAAACGACTAGCATGGGAGCTAGCAAGCAAAATAATCTAGCATGAGAGCTAGCAGGAAGCAAAGTGGTCGTCAGCTGTTGCATGAGAACAAACTAGGAAGCCAGGCCGAGTGAGGCCCGGGCAAAGACTAAATAGCCCTCTGATCAGTGCTCGGGCAACAGGTGCGCGTCCCGAACGCTGATCAGAGGCAGGTGAGTAAAATCTGCAGTCATGGCAACAGAAACAAACACGTGACGCAAAAGTGTAAACAAATTGTGATCCGAGCAGCGGATCCTAACATTTCCAGTGGAATTCTTTCCCATTCTTGCTTGATGTACAGCTTAAGTTGTTCCAACAGTCCGGGGTCTCCATTGTCGTATTTTACGCTTCATAATGCGCCACACATTTTCAATGGGAGACAGGTCTGGACTAGAGGCAGGCCAGTCTAGTACACGCACTCTTTTACTACAAAGCCACGCTTTTGTAACACGTGCAGAATGTGGCTTGACATTGTCTTGCTGAAATAAGCAGGGGCGTCTATGAAAAAGAAGTTGCTTGGATGGCAACATATGTTGCTCCAAAACCTGTATGTACCTTTCAGCATTAATGGTGCCTTCACAGATGTGCAAGTTACCCATGCCTTGGGCACTAATAGACCCCCATACCATCACAGATGCTGGCTTTTGAACTTTGTGCCTAGAACAGTCCGGATGGTTCTTTTCCTCTTTGGTCCGGAGGACACGACGTCCTCAGTTTCCAAAAACAATTTGAAATGTGAACACTTTTACACTTTGCATCAGTCCATCTTAGATGAGCTCGGGCCCAGCGTTTCTGGGTGTTGTTGATAAATGGCTTTCGCTTTGCATGGTACAGTTTTAACTTGCACTTACAGATGTAGCAACAAACTGTAGTTACTGACAGTGGTTTTCTGAAGTGTTCCTGAGCTCATGTGGTGATATCCTTTACACACTGATGTCGCTTTTCGATGCAGTACCGCAGAGGGATCGAAGGTCACGGGCATTCAGTGTTGGTTTCCGCTTACGTGCAGTGATTTCTCCAGATTCTCTGAACCTTTTGATGATATTACGGACCGTAGATGGTGAAATCCCTAAATTCCTTGCAATAGCTCATTGAGAAATGTTGTTCTTAAACTGTTCGACAATTTGCTCACGCATTTGTTCACAAAGTGGTGACCCTCGCCTCATCCTTGTTTGTGAATGACTGAACATTTCATAGAAGCTGCTTTTATACCTAAACATGGCCCTCACCTGTTCCCAATTAGCCTGTTCACCTGTGGGATATTCCAAATAAGTGTTTGATGACCATTCTTCAACTTTCTCAATATTTTTTGCCACTTGTGCCAGCTTTTTTGAAATATGTTGCAGGCATCAAATTCCAAATGAGCTATTATTTGCAAAAAAATATTGCAAATAATATTTTATATGCAAAGTTTTACCAGTTTGAACGTTAAATATCTTGTCTTTGCAGTGTATTCAATTGAATATAGCTTGAAAAGGATTTGCAAATCATTGTATTCTGTTTTTAATTACGATTTACACAATGTGCCAACTTCACTGGTTTTGTGTTTTGTATTATAATCCGTTATTACGGTCGCGATGGAGCTTGTAGTGTAGCCTACTCTATAGCTGGCTTGAGCTTCCAACGTTTAAGTGCTCAAAGTAAAAGTATTAACATGATATAGAATATAAAATCATTTTATTGTCAATATACACATGCATATGTCCAGGATTTAGCATTGGCGTATAGTACCAGATTTGAAGTGCACTGTACGGGTATCTTGTCTTATTAAATAGGCAGACAAGCTTGCCAATGGTGTACAACAGAAGTAGAGATAGAGTAAGCAGTTTTTCTCCTGCTCTTTAACAGTAACTTTAATTTCGTACAGTATGAGTAATTTAGAAATATTGGCTTTGGCCAACTTACTGTGTAGATGCGTAGATGTCCGGATGGTTAGCCTGCAGACCAGAGGTGTTAAAGTCAAATACAGAGCATTTTTTGAATTAAATAAATTCGTTTTTTTTACTTGCAAATCATTTTTGTAGGTTTGTGGTTTTGGCAGTCATTTTACTCCATTCTACACGCTCTGTCATGTTTTTGATGATTTTTTTTTCTCAGCACCGTCCTTCACACTCACTTTTTTCCTTCCCATCAGCAGGCAGCAGGGTAATACATGCAGCAGTCCCAATGTGCAATAACCCAGCAACTGACAGGTGAACCACAAGGAACTTAAGTAGGCCTAATTACACACAGGAAACAGGTAGGCTTGAGGGAAACAGAATAAAAAATGAAGTTGCAGCCAACCTTAGAAACTGAGCAAGGAGTACATCACAAAACACAAGGAAATATTAATATTAATATTTATAACTCCAAAGCTGTCATGTGGGATCATGACAATTTGTTCGGATCTTGCAAGGTTCACGGTTACATTTTGTTGAAAAAAAGTAAACTGGCTGACTCAATCAATGGATTTGGAAGCCATTGTCATTGTGAAGCCCCTTGTGATTAAGAGCTATGTATTAAGTAAAATGTTGTTGATTGATTGATTTTATTTAAAAAATAACAATGATGAAACAAACAGAACAAAAAAGTGAAGGTAAGAGTTGGTTGTACTTTTCTTATGGTACTGTGTTTGGAAATTAAAAATGTATTATATCTAACAGCAATACTTAATATACCTGTAACTCCAGCCTATAGTCTAGCTTAGAGAAATTGCAGAAGGACATACATTACAGTATGATGTGTAATGTTTTAGCTTAATTATAATTTCATTTTCATTTGGATCCGTTAATAAATATGTTGCATCATATTGTCCTTTCTGTTCGGACAACACAGTGAAAGTTGACGTAATTGTGACGTAAATGGTGATTAATCATGATTAATTGATTTGCAGAGTGTGATTATTCTGATTAAAAGTGTGACAGCGCTATAAAATTCATCCACCACAAAAGTACAGTCACCGTGTTTGACTTGTTCGTCTTTTCTTCCACTTGGTTGCAGGGATTCTTGGCCTCTCAGGCCCTCTTTAAAACGTCACCCCTCACTCAGGTAATGCTACGATAACTTATACTCACATGGCACAATATTAGGTACATCTGCACAATTTAATAGTACAATACTGAATGAAAAATTCTGCTCAACATTTATCTGGATCTGCACCAAAAATGATCGATACACACACACAAATATATATATATATATATATATATATATATATATATATATATATATATATATATATATATATATATATATATATATATATATATATATATATATATATATATATTAATCATCATTAGAAGAACACATTTATTATTGGTGTTGTAAATCCGCCATATTGATTTATGAGGTGTTTTTAGTCCAATGAAAATAACTTTTTTGATAGTTTTGTATCTTGTTCAATTTGCATGTGTACCTAATAATGTGACTGTTCAGTGTCGTATGTCAAATGTCCGCAGCCGCCGTTCCTGCTTATGTGACTAATTAGAGCTGTTTTTTCAGCCGTTTTCCCACCTCACAGTTTATTTGCATTATTGTTGCTTTACGGTTCATAGTCTTTGCGTATTTCATATTAACCTATAATATGATTATTAATAATGAATAATATGTTGTATTCATCTTTTAATATTGTAATTATGATTTAAAAAATGTACGCTTTGGTAGCAAAATGGACCCCTGAAGCAGAGAGGCTGAGATGTGTGTTTAGAAAGTCTTTAATGCAAGCAGAAGGAGGCCACAACAGAAAACGTAGCACAAAGTACCAATCAAACATACTAGATAAGAGGAAGGCAGAAAGAAACGGATCACCACAGTTCAAAGTATATATATTTAAACAATACACGCATTAAGAGTGCCGAGGAGAAGGGCAATTAACATAAACAGTCAGCCAGTGATTGCCGTCAGGTGTGCATTGAGCTCAAGCCTTCCTCTGGCATTAGGTCAACTAGGGAAAGACAGGGAGCAGAGCCAGGTAAAGTAGGCAGAAGAACGTACACCCTCCTTAACGGACGGTAACTGTCCGAGTACCCACCTTTTCCGCAAAACAACAGTAAAACTGATTAAGTAGATATGAGTTGAGGGTGATAGACCGAGAGTACCTGCAACAGTCTTCAGGGCAGTGCCCCTCCCAGTTCACTAGGAACTTGAATCCTGTGCCTCTTCTTCTCACGTCCAAAATAGTTTTTCCCACAAAAGCGGGATGGCCATTGATAAGTCTAGGAGGAAGAAGATGCATTCAAGAGGGCTCAAGTAACTGGATGCCACAGGCTTTTAGGAACGATACAGTATATCCTGAGGGAATATGGAAGGCAGAGTTGGGGAGAGGCGGGACAGATGATGCGCTTCACCACAAATGGGTCAATGTACCGTCATACAGTATCTGCGTTGTTTTTATGTGTGAGTCTGTTTGTAGTGGTAAATCCTTATCAGACAACCATACACTTCAAGGATTCCAAAGTTTCTTGACAGTAAATTTATCCGTAAATGCAAGGCACCATACTCCTTGTTCTGGCTTGTATTCGGGTGCGGGAATGCGGTGTTGATTGGCCAGACTTTGTTTGCGTTTCGCTGTGCGGGACAGTGTTCCTCAGGTGTTGCGCCAGGCCAAGCGGGCTCAGCGTAGGCGGGCGGCAACAGACGGCACAGCAGACTCTTGACTCCAAAGCTGGGAATTCAGGTAGTGAAAACAATAAATGGCGTGGAATGGAGAGAACCCTCTGGCTAACTGAAGAGGGAGTAATGGGCATATTTAATCCAAGGAAGTTTGAGAGAACAGGTTGTTGACGGCAGACACAGCATATGGTGGCTTACAGGTCTTGGTTGACTCGCTTCGTCTGGCTGTTGGACTGCAAGTGGTAGCCAGAGGCAAGACTAGCCAAGGTAGTTGTAGAGTTAGCCACTTTGGTAGGGCAGCAAATTGGACCATCTTGAGAAACTGTTGACCATGGTGAGAATAGCCATGATGCTGTTTTACAGAGGGTGTCTTGTGACGAAGTCCAGTGCCACATTCGACCAGGGAGGAAAGGATATGAGCAACGACTTCAAAAGTTCAACAGGCAACTGTGGTTGCGAGCACAGACGGAGCAACATGTAGTTGACTCCAGGACGACAAGCTAGTCTGAAACTGTGTGCACAAGACAGGACAAAATAGCTAAGTCCGGGTGTGACATACAGTCAACCGGCAAAGCAGTTAGCAGAAAGAAGAACATTGTTTATTGCTGACTCACCTCCATTTTCATATCCAATTGCAGTGCCCCGACAATCTGCGTCTGAGGGACAATGGTCTCTTGTTCTTGTCAACCATGGATGGGTACATCTTAGACAGAGTGTCAGGTTGCCATTCTGTGATCTGGACGGAATGTCAGCGTGACGTTAAAACAGTAGAGGAACAAAGCCCACCATGTCTTTCTGAGATTCAGTCTTTTGGCTGATTTGCTAAGTTTTTGTGGTCGGTGTAGATGGTGAAGGATAGTTGTGAACCCTCCAGGTGGTGCCTCCACTCTTGCAGAGCCAACTCGATGGCTAGTCCAGTTGTGATCTATTGAATGTCATGAGAATACAATGACCTGATAAGTGACAATATTCATAAGCATGGCACAGGATACTTGTTTTTAGTTTTATCATTGAGCATGTGGTAATTGATAGAGTCTGAAGGATTTTTACCTCTTCTCGGCAAAAAGGAACCCAGTGACTAATGTGGAGGAAGAAGGTTGGATGATACTGGAGGCTATAAAAGATGTTTTATTATTGCTTATGGGCTTCGCGCTCAGGCCAGAAAATACTATATAAGCCCTAAATGGATAATGGGCATCCGGGAGGAGGTCATAACATGGTAAAGGCAGATATCTTCTGACATGGTATCACTAGCGGACACTCCAATTAGTTATGGTGACTTTATTCCAAGTGATATGTGAATTATGTGGTAAGCAAGGAGGAGCAGGAGCGACATTATCATCTTCCACAAGAACACCAAATTGTGAGTGTTCTGTCTGAAAAAGCATGTCTGCCAGTCAAACATAAACACAAAATAAAAACACGTAAATTGAGTTCTTTAGATTCCCATGAAACAAAACTGGCAGCTGTGGTCATAGCATCTAGGGGAGAGAGACAGCAGAGCCAGGAAAAGCAGGAAGGAACACAGGAACATACCAAAAATAAACATATTCAATATCCATATTGTAATATAATTTTAAAAATATCATAATTCATAATTAAATTTGATTAAAATTTCAGAATAATTATCCTTCGTATCATATTTGAAAATAATTATCATATTTAATAATAATTAACTGATATAATTTCAAAAAAGTTTTTTTTTAAATGTATTTTTTAATATAACTTTAAAATCATCATATGCAACATTTTTATATAATTTCAAAATAGTAATATTTCATAAATGACAAGTTAACTCATGTCATTAATAAAAAAAAAAAACATCTAAACTCTGAACATGTCACGAGATTGGCGCTGGACCTTGAGTCGTAGTGGACCATGTTCCGTGCCTTTATTATCGAGGCGGCATATCAGAGCTGTGGCTGCAAGGTGGTTTAAGCCCGTTGTGGCGATAATTCCAGAATCTGCTCGTGAACACCAGTGGTGAGGGATGCCATCAAGCTGAAGAAAGAGTCATTCTTCAGTCATTTATCGGGTCATTCTGGCTCTTCGGACTCCAAAATCAGCAGAGTTGCAGGCAAAAACTCGGACATGTGAGGAGTTTGGGAAATGGTAGTTCATTAAGGCTCTGGATGCTGTGGGGCTGTCTTGTTTGACAAGACTCTGCAACATTGCTTGGACAATGGTGGCATTGCCTCTGGTTTGGCAGACTGAGGTGGGGGTTCCTCTTTTTAAGAAGACGAATCGGGGTGTGTGTTACATTTATCGTAGGATCACACTCCTCAGCCTTCACGGTAAGGTCTATTCAGGTATACTGTAAAGGAGTTTACGCTGCATAGTCGAACCTCGGATCCAGTAGGAGCATTATGGTTTTCGTCCTGGTCGTGGAACTGTGGACCAGCTCTATACTCTCGGCAGGATCCTTGAGGGTGCATGGGAGTTTGCCCAACAAGTCTACATGTGGACTTTGTGGACTTGAAGAAGGTGTTCGACCGTGTCCCTTGGGAAGTCCTGTGGGGAGTGCTCAGTGTGGAGTAGTGGAGCAATGGTGTAATGGACCGCCTGATTGTGGCGGTCTGTTCCCTGAATGATTGGTGTTAGAGTTTGGTCTGTATTGCCGGCAGTAAGTCGAGCACATTTCCAGTGAGGGTCGGACTCCGTCAGGGCTGCCCTTTTTCACCGGTTTTGTTCATAACATTCATGAGCTCTGTACCGAGGATGTCGTTGTGGCTTGTACAGCCCTTTGAGACACTTGTGATTTAGGGCTATATAAATAAACATTGATTGATTGATTGATTGATTGATAACATTTATGGACAGAATTTCAAGGTGCAGTTAGGACATTGACTAAATCCGGTTTGGTGGCTGCAGATTAGGTCTCTGTTTTTTGCTGCTGATGTGTTCGTGCTGGCTTTGTCTGGCCAGGCTCTTCAGCTCTCACTGGATCGGTTCGCAGCCGAGTATGAAACGACTGGGGTGAGAATCAGCAACTCCTAGTCCGAGTCCATGGTTCTCGCTCGGAAAAGGGTGGAGTGCCATCTCCAGGTTCGGGAAGAAATCTTGCCCTAAGTGGAGGAGTTCAAGTACCTCGGAGTCTTGTTCACGAGTGAGGGAAGAGTGGATCGTGAGATCTAATTTATATTTAAAAATAATTTCGCAAGCACCATATTTCATATTTGAATATAATTCAAAAATAATTATATTTCATAATTACCTTTGAAAATAATTTTAGAGTAATCATACTTAATAATTATTTTTTAATACAAATAAACCAAATAATATTTCATCACCATTTCTTAATATACAGTAGGTTCAAAATAATTATATTTAAAAATGTTGATATGATTTCAAAATAATACTTCATACTCCTCTTTGATATAATGTCTGCTCTGGGTTCTTCACCTATGGAGAAACAGTAAACGGACATATTTCTTCATATATTGTCTTGCCTATCGTTCCTTGCAGAAAGGGCAGCACAGGTGATGGACCCCGAGAAGGCAACCTGGAGGACGTGCATGAAGATGAAGCCTCTTCTTGAACTGAAACATGCTTCAGCTACTCGCTCCTCACTTTGTGTTCTTCACAGCAAAGATGCTCCAAAATCCAGTGCAATGAATTTGATGCTTTTTATACTCAGTAAGCCACTTCTTTTTTTGTGTGGAAAAAGGACATGCTTGATTTCACACCTTATATTGTCTTACAAATTATTATTATTATTATTATTATTGATGTCTTAGCAGTGTTATTACCTCTAATCAATCCATGATCTTTTCACCGTGGGACTGTTTAAGCTAATTAAGATAATGAAGAAAATTAAGCTACAAGTTTTATGAAGATGCACCTAATATAATATTTATAAGTAATATAATAGCATTGACAGTGCCGAAAATCAATCAAGATGTGATTGATCAATCAAGAATTAAGTGATTGATTGATTGAAGAAGCAAATGTTATTTAATCGATTACTGTATTGATCATGTGTTCACTTCCTGCATTTTTCTGCATATCCATACATACAAACTCATGTTTTATTGTTTCATATAAGATAAAATAATGAAAAAGAAATATCAATATAGTCGATACATTTGAATGATGAATGAATGAAAAATGCATAACTCATTAAATGTATTAATATACACTTTTTTTTTTTGTTTTAATGTAATACTTTTAATAAACCTTCAGCATGATAAAGCAGTAGAAAAGATAGATGGATGCAATTATGGATGATGAATGGATGAATGTGTGGTCCTCCAGGGAAGTTTTTCTTTTGCGGAATTTATTTGAACAAACATAAGGTTTTTTGTTTTTTTCTTAGGTTTATGTTGGGTTTTTTTTCTTTTTAAATCTGTTGATGATTAATACATTAATCAATACATTAATATTCAATTGGCTAGTATCAAATTGCTTTGCTTCCCTCTAAACGGAGGTCACCGTTTCAGTTGATCCCGTTTATGGGATAAACTGGATAAAGTTCATGACCATGCTGGGCGGTATAGCTCGGTTGGTAGAGCGGCCGTGCCAGCAACTTGAGGGTTCCAGGTTCGATCCCCGCTTCCGCCATCCTAGTCACTGCCGTTGTGTCCTTGGGCAAGACACTACCCACCTGCTCCCAGTGCCACCCACACTGGTTTAAATGTATCTTAGATATTGGGTTTCACTATGTAAAGCCCTTTGAGTCACTAGAGAAAAGCGCTAAAAAAATATAATTCACTTCACACACTTTACTGTCCTTAATTTGTCAACATATATGGTGGATCGCTTTTGTTGACATAGCACGTCAGATCATAAGATCAGAAAATTGGTTTGTTTATGTTGGCATAATATTGTTTACGTCGTCTTGTCACAAGCAGATTTGTGGAAACAAACAAAGAGCAGCAGGAGAGAAAGTGTCACTCCCTTTAAAGCTTCCAGTAGAACCAAAGATCTTTTCTTCCGCTTTTTGTTCATAACGGAATATTGTTTAAAAAATCATGTATTTTTATTCTTGTTAAGTTACATGTACTTTAGTTATGTTGACAGCTGCTTATTGTCGATGCGCGAGTCAGCCAATCTGTGGTCAACTTAAGCGGCTCCGTACTTGATATAAAATACAGTATTTTAGTAAAGTACTTTAATAAAGCAATTGACCTATAATATTTAGACTATTTCATATATTCCTGAGTCATCACATATGTTGATCATATTGCCTTGTTTCCACATTTTATTGAAACTTTAAGAAAACGTTTTCTTTTATTAAAGTTTTCACGCATCATTTCTGCTGCATCAGCACTTTTGAGGAGCTGCTAAACTTTGTGATTGAGCTTCGCCTTAATGTCCTTTATGAAAAATGATATTCACATTATGTGTTTTGAAGAAAGTGTGCTGCTTCAAGAAACTACTACTGCATGCATCAATTGAGAAAGGACAAACTTATTTTCATGACTTCTTTTAAAACATGCTGACAAAGCAGATATTTATTACATGACAGATATTCATATAACTTTTTGTTTGTTCTGTTTTTTATGGTTTATTGCTGTTGCTTGTGTAAATGAAAATACTGATAATAGAAACTCCAAAGGGCTTTTTCAACTCATATTTTGTGTCGTAACTTTGTGTCCTTTCTAACTTGAAATGTCATCAACTGATTTACTTTAAATATCACATTCTACTATGTACAGTATTACTACATCATACTACAGGCAGTACAAATACCTTCTTCTACATACAGTACTATACATTCCACTGCGTACACATGCGAGGCAAGGAGTGAACTGTCTGTAAAACACAATAAATACTTTCCTCCTGGATGTGTGACTGCATGTCATTTTTAAAACAGCTTAGTACTGTAATTAAAACTAAATATAGTAAGTAAAAAATGTTTTACACAATTCAATATTATAATTAAAACTAAGTAAGTATTGTTGTAAATTTGATGGTCGTGTGATGAGCGATGAGCCAAGGAGACGCCAACGAGGAATCATCGAACAAAAAGCTTTATTTGTTTCAGCGAGCCTCAGACTGGAGCTGCAGTTTCCAGGAGAACGAGTGGGCCGAATCTCTTCTGCTGTCTTCTCGGACCACTGTCCTTAAATACTTTTTACACCAAGAAAGTTACTCTTAGTTGTTCTAACCTTGGGGCCGGCCAGTCTGGCCAGTCAATCTTTCCTTGACATTATTCCTCTGATCAGTTTGAGTCGGGTGACATCCAACCCCTACCCTCTACCCCTATCTGTGGGGGCTTCCTACCAGATGTTGCTAATGTCTTTATTATCTCTCCTAAACTCCAAACTTCGATTCCTGTAGGATCCCAATTCCCTGGGGTCAAAAGCCACCACTCTCTGGAGCACTTGTGCTGGACATGTGCACTTTTGACCTGAGTAGAATAATCCTCTAAAGGATTCCATGACCAAATACAAACACATGCTACTTCCAATCATATAAGAAAATTGTATACGGTATAATTTACCTCAGTATCAACACTTACGATACAATTAAATACAATCATTAAGACTATATAAACATATACATCAATGGCATAATACCCTGGACCATGGAACAGATGCAAGCCACTTGTCAAAGCAAGAACGCCCCTTACATTGCATTGAGGTCCCACCCTATAGGTCCAGAAGGCCTCCAGGAATACATCAAGAAGATGGCCCCAAGGGACAACCTGATAAGTGAATCCCTCAGTAAGGAGTTGGAGCCAGATGGGCTGTCATGGAAGACAAAACAAGCCCTGCATGGCATGCACCACCTGTGACACAACATCTGTTGCGATCATGGGGTTGCATAGCTGCGATAACCGGTTGTGTTCTCATGGATGCAGAAAAACAAGCAGGATCAGTGTGCAGGTAACAATCTATTTTGATTCCACAAGGTAAGGCAAAAAATACAAAAACTTGGATGCTACCATAGCGTGAAGCCATACCCAAACAGTCGCCAAGGGCGAACAGCATGAGAGTCTCTAAGCGTGACAAAAAACAAGAAAACACAACTCGCTCGTGTAGCGAACATTGATCTAGCTACTAAGTCTGGGTAACCAAAGAAAATAAAGTGTTGTGATTAACTGGGGAGACAGGCGGGAACACTAATCACGAGACATAAACAGCGCACCGATTGAAACAAACAAACTTAGTATTATAAAAAAGTTTTAATCATTTTTTGGGGGGGGAGGAGGGTGCAAAATACACCCAGTCAGACTTTACACAAAATTAAAGTTTCCTCAATAGAGAAATCCCTATAGTATGCTGCATTTCACAACTCATCAGCAAAATACATTATTCCCTTGAACTAGGGCGGAATAATATGGACTAAAATAAAACATCACAATATTCATGACGAAATACTTCTAGTGTTCGATTCAAGAACTCCTTCATTCCGCCTCCATCCAGCTGTATAACCACTTGCCATACAGCAATAGATGATGTCTGTCTATTACCTGACCGCTTCTATCTTAGCTACCTCTCTTTGTTTATAATGTATATTTTCTACTGGATCTACTCTCTATTTTATGCTGCCATTTTTTTTTTGCTGCAGCTGTTACATATACTGTAATATTGTACATGGTCATTGGGATTTGTTATATATTGTATATATTATATAAAAATATAATATAATATATCAGTATATAGTATTTACTGTATATATAATATGTAAATATTACATATATGTTATATTTTATATTGCTACTATGGTACATTTTTAGTCTACTTTATACCTGCATTGTCCTTTCCATCCTTACCCTTTCCATCCTTTGTAACTGAGCTACTGTGTGGAACAATTTCCCTTGTGGATCAATAAAGTTTGTCTCAGTCTAAGTCTGAGGGAACTCTCCTGAAGGAATCAATAAAGTACTATCTATCTATCTAACTTTAATAACAGCATTTTACAATATGTTATGAAAAAAAAAACAGCAAACTGCCCATAATATTTTCCACAATGCAAAGTTTTGTACAGTATTTTACTGCTCTTTGGAAAGTAAGTTACTGTCGGGATTTGGCTGTTTTTTCACAGCATTTTGTTACAGTGCACTCCGACATGGCGCTAAATTCCACGTAGATTGGGTGATACAAAAGAAATGTTATTGGATTAATGTGAGCGCACACTTTAATGCATTTGAATATGTTTGTGCGTACAACGTTTTCTGGGTTTGAGCGTACACCATTTTTTCTTGTAGAAAATCCAAGCAAGTCTTTTAATACAAACGTACATGAGGCCCCAGAAGAGGTCCTCAGATATGTGGATCCCCAGGAATTTAGATCTGGAGACTTGGACAATGCTGTAAACCAAACCTGGGAAAAATATGGCCCGCGGGCCACATGCGGCCCATTAAGATTTTTAATCCGGCCCGCCGGACGTTCTACATAATTTTTTTAGACCTTTAACATTAGAACTGTAGCCGCCATTATGATGTGCAGTGCTGTAAATTACCGTTAAGTCTTGAACTATGAAAAGTATTTCAATGGTTGAAATCTGCGTTTTTGGGTGTTATAGGAGTTATTACGGTAATCTACGTCACAGCAGCTCTGACGAGGAACAAACCAGAGTGGGCGGGGTTTGTTTCCAGAGCAACCAGCCCAAAACGCGTGTGTCAGAAACAGATGTGGAAGCAGATTTTTACAACAAATTTTTGCATAAACGTGATAATATATCATATTGTTGGTGTTTATTACACGTTGCATTCATATTTTGCTGTTTTTTACATTTTTGTTGTGTTTTCCTTGATTGTAAAAGATGTCTATGGAGGAGCTGGTCTGAGAAGTAAGACAGGTGCAATGTTCATATGTTGTTAATATTAAGTGTTGTTCATAGTTAATATTTTAAATCCCACTTTCTTTATTTTAATGTCTGTCATAATGTTTTTAGAACTCTATCGGACAGTGTGACTTTTGGTATTAGTGTTTCTGAAAAAAGGGACCCAAACACACAACCTGCACAGCAGATTTTTACAGCTAAATGTGTATATATCATTTATACACACATACACATTGGCCCCCCCAGACACATTTTTTCTCTGAATGTGGCCCCCGAGTCAAAATATTTGCCCAGTTCTGCTGTAGGCCTATTCTCTTCCTGAAGTCAATGATGAGCTCTTTAGTTATGAAGGCGCTAGGGAGCAAGTTATTATCCTCACATCAAGTACCTTTCAACCTGCAATCCGTCTCATCATTATTAGCAATGAGGCTGATCACCCTTGTCATCTGCAATTTTTTAAATGGAGTTGGATACATGAACAGGTCATGAGTTAAGAGGGATTAGAAAAATGGACTCAGCACACAGCCATGTGGTACGCCTGTGTGGAGTATGGGAGTGTTATTTGTAATGCTCGGGTGCCCAAGTTTGGTAACCAGCTTTGACGGATATTAAAGTATTGAATGCCAAACTAAAATTAATAAACAATTGTGGGGGGAGGTGTAGCCAGCACTGCCTGTAGGAGCAAAAGTCACCGCCGCGGTGCTGAAGACGAGCGCCATCGGGCTGGGGCATGTGCTGACGGCGAGACACAGCTGGCAGGTGATTAGATTTCACAGGTGGTACGTGTTAATCTAATCATCTGTTGTCTTTAACAGTGAGCGGTCGGGAGCAGGAGAGAGGCATGACACAGAGGAGGGCTGAAAAGTCGAGTGTCATATGGCTATGGTGAAAACAATAAAAACCTTTGTTAACCCAGAACAACGGTCTCCAGCTGAAGTGTGTGATCCACCAACCGAGCTAGGAGGTAACTTCTACAACAATATTCCTGTATGTGTTGTTTTTATCCAGATGTGTTGGGTACAGAGCTATTGCTGTGAAGGGGTGTTGTCGATGTTGCTGTTTCTGCGGTGAGCAAGCTGGTATGGCTCCACTGTGGGTGGAAGGAGTCTCTTCGATATGACATGACCAGACCTTCAAAACTCTTCATTATAATAGGAATAATTATCAGGAAAGGACTGGCTGAATATGTCTGTGAAAACCCTTGTAGACTGCTCTGCGCATAACATTAGTAATAATATTGGATTAGATTTATACAGCGCTTTTCTAGCCACTCAAAGAGCTTCACAGAAAACAGAGAACCTGTCATTTATTCACTCCACATGCACACATTGACTCCTTGCTTGTGTTTATCAAACAAAAACATCACATCAGATTTTATTTGTTCATTCTGGAAATAGGTTTGCAGTCAAATTGATGAATAAACATTTTACAAACACTTTTTCATTTCTTGCTAAGGGATAAAGGGCATCCTTTTATCTTCAATAAATCATTTATTGGTTTTAGAAATTCAAAATTCCATACTTTTTGACACCGAAAGAGTTCATACAGATTTTTGAAAGACATTTTCATCTTCTTCAATCCCTGATGTTGATTTGTTGTCTTTAAAAAGATTTCACCGTTTCTTCGCGTACATTTCTCCCTGAGGTCACTTCTGAAAATATTAATAAACAATAAATAGGTCAGAGTTATGGTTATTGATCATACTTCTGAAAAATATTAATAAACAATCACTATGTCAGAATTGTTATTATTGGTACTTCTAAATATACTAATACAAAATCAAATAGTCAGAAATATTGTTTGTAATTCTAAAACTATTAATAAACAATCAACAGGTCAGAATTATAGTTATTGTTTTTAATACATGTCAAGAAAATTCTCACTTTAGAAAGATGTTTGCTGCCTGTCTTTGAGTCAGGATCCTGCAAGCATGGACATAATAGTCAGCAATATTGTTGTTTGTAATTCTAAAACTATTAATAAACAATCAACAGGTCGGAATTATAGTTATTGTTTTTTAATATATGTCAAGAAAATCCTCACTTTAGAAAGGGGTTTGCTGCCTGTCTTTGAGTCAGGATCCTGCAAGCATGGACATAAAAAAAGTGTTCAGGCTGCTCAGGCAATGCAAATATCACAACATGATAGATACTGTATTTGTATGATTGTCAGATACTGAATGATTTAAAGATTTACAGATTGGCATGCTGGATGATATAAAGATTGTATATGACTGATGATTATGATTGGCAGATATGATATGATTGAAAAATACTGAATGATTGACAGATGTGATATGATGAAAGATATGATATGGTATATGTAGATCCACCTTTGGCTAAGCAGAGTCTTCAGTGTGTTTAATTTTTGCTCTGTTGGCATAAAAGATGTTGGTATTATTATTACTATAATAATAATTATTGATATTAATATTATTAATATTAATATTATTAATATTAATATTATTAGTAGTAGTAGTACTACTAGTAGTAGTAGTGGTAGTAGTAGTAGTAACATTCTCTCAATTAAATATAAACCCACTAGATGTGTGTGCTGCCATCTGGTGGTAAAAGTCAGCATCTCTGTCATGCAAGGTAAAAGTTGTGTTGGTTTTTTTTTACCTTTGTTTCTGTAGCTGTGTGTTTAAATTTCATATTCTTGTAAAACTCTTTTTGGGGGACAAAATACAGTAGCACCAAGTCACAGACTACAGTTGCCTGAAAGAAAAAGACAATTGTATAAAGGTTTTGGATGAGTGATTTTGTGAAATACCGAAGAAGAATTTACCACTCCAAAAATGCCGACTCCAGATCCAATTGCTGTGAGCGTTGGAATGATATCAAACTTTCTTCCCTGTCAAAACAGAACAGTAATATTAAAAAGAAAACCTACACACAAAATTATGGAAACTCACACGATCTAAAAATCTATTAAAATTACAATTACAAATATTATTTCAATACACAATGTTTTACAAATATTAAATCAATATACACTATTGTAATTGTTACAAGTATATACACGATTGCACAATTATTATTGTAATACACAATGTGGTACAGTTATTATTTCAATACACAGTATGGGACATTTATTATTTTAATATCTTATATTGTACAAATATTTTAACACACAATAATGTACAAATTGTATTGTAATGCAAATATTTTACAATTCGTACAACACAGACTCGTATACAAAGATCCTAATATGTATTATTGTAAAATTATTATTATTAGTATTATAATAAACAATGTTCTACAATTATTATTTCATACATATGCATACATATTAAAAATGTAGCAATAATGGATAAAAAAAATTAATAGAGATTATCAAAATAAAACAACAACATTTTATTTAAAAAAAACAACAAGTATAAAAACATGAGAGAATAATAAGTTATTTAAAAAATAAAAACAATGATGAACTTCCATCCATTTTCAACCGCTTGTCCCTTTTTGGGGTAACGGGGGGTGCTGGAGCCTATCTCAGCTGCATTCGGGCGGAAGGCGGGGTACACCCTGGACAAGTCACCACCTCATCATCTACATCATCGCAGACATTGATGAACTTACAAAAATAAAACAATAATGCATTGTTGAAAACCAAAAAAAACATAAAATAATTCTGTTCCAGAGTTAAAATGTTGTTATGATAAAAATGTCATAACTACAGCAAATATCCTACATCACTTTTAAACAATAACAACAGAATGTGTTGTTTTCTGCAAAGCAATTCTACTATCTTGTGGGATGTATAGGCACTGTATGCATTAATATGCATACAAACATTAATAATTAGTAAGCATAAGCCTTATTAAAATGTGTACCGTATTTAGTAATAAGCATACATTATCATTAATAAGCGTACAGTATTGATTAATAAGCTCACCGTATTAATAAGCATAAAGTATTATTAATAACCTTATTGTAATTAATAAGCATGCACTATTAATTAAAAACGCTTAGAGTATTAATTAACAAGCATACAGTATTATGTACATTAATAATGCAGAAGCTTAAAATATTAGTTATTAAGCATACAGTAATAATTTTTAAGCGTACAGTGTAAATTAATAAGCTTACAATCCTAATTAAAAGGTACAGTATAGAGTATTAATTTATAAGCTTAGAGAATTGAAGAAAATGTTGAGCTAATTGACTTCTTCAGTCCAATTCAAAACCTTTATTATACAAACCTCAGCACTATATATTAGTCTTTGGCATTATGCTTGTACCTACATGCTGAAAACATGAACTCAATTACTTTCACATGTGTACAAAATATTTTTTTATTTTTCAATGAGCAGACTTTCTGTGGTTATCGTACTTTTCTTCTTTGCACTTTATTAATATCTTATTAAAACAAAAAACACAAAAACTAACAAATAAGCTACTGTACTTTGGTGTAGTACTTTAATGTAGCACTTTGGTGTAGTATTTTGAGTCAAGCCCTGGTGGAAGTAAAGCAAACATGAGTAAACTAGTGTAAGGGATGCTAACACTTGTGAACCTACCCTAGTGAAGTAATGCAAACACGTGTGAACCTACCCGAGTTGACGTGAAACAAACTTGTGTGAACCTACCTTAGTGGAACTGAAGCAAACACGTGTGAACCTACCCAAGTGGAAGTTAAAAGCAAAGAAGTGTAAGTCTATCCTAGTGGAAGTGATGCAAATACATGTCAACCTACTCGACTGGAAGTGAAGAAGTGTGAACCGCCCCGAGTGGAAGTGATGCAAATATGTGTGAACCTACCCTAGTGGAAGTGATGCAAACACTCTAGTAAAAGTGTACCTAATGGACTGACTTACCAGCGATTCCACGATGATATCAATTCTGATACCATACACTTTGAGGAGAGTTCTTTTATCTACTTTGTCTTCCTTGTAATGTTTGGCATGCCTGCAAATAATTATAGAAAATACTTAATAACAATCATTTAAAAAATCTTAATACTACTACTACTAATAATATAATAATCATCATCATCATCATTATTTTAAATACTTAATACTAATCAATAATACTAGTAAAAATAATGATAATACAAATAACAGAAAATACTTTTTAACACACACACACATATATGTGAAGTGAATTATATTTACAAACATATATAGCGCTTATGACTCATAGTGAAACCCAATATCTAAGTTACATTTAAACCAGTGTGGGTGGCACTGGGAGCAGATGGGTAAAGTGTCTTGCCCAAGAACACAACGGCAGTGACTAGGAAGACGGAAGTGGGGATCGAACCTGCAACCCTCAAATTGCTGGCACAGCCACTCTACCAACCGAGCTTGTCCCTCTTGGGGTCACGGTGGTGGCTGGAGCCTATCCCAGCTGCATTCAGGACATATATACACTGTGTGTGTATATATATATATATATATATATATATATATATATATATATATATATATATATATATATATATATATATATATATATATATATATTTCAATGAAGTTATCTTCATTGAAAAATAAGGACATTTTAATGTGACCCCAAACTTTTGAACAGTAGTGTATATATATATATATATATATATATATATATATATATATATATATATATATATATATATATATATATATATATGTATATATATATATATATATATATATATATATATATATATATATATATATATATATATATATATATATATATATATATATATACATATATACATATATACATATATATATACATATATATATATATATATATATATATATATATATATATATATATATATATATATATATATATATATATATATATATATATGTATATATATATGTATATATATGTCTTAATTAGATTATCCAAAAAATAGTGCTCGATACCGTGGTAGAGCGTAATATGTATGTGTGGGAAAAAATCACAAGACTATTTCATCTCTACAGGCCTGTTTCATGAGGGGTTTCCTCAATCCTCAGGAGATTTTTTTTTTTTTTTTTTTTTTGAGGAAACCCCTCATGAAACAGGCCTGTAGAGATGAAATAGTCTTGTGATTTTTTCCCACACATACATATATATATATATATATATATATATATATATATATATATATATATATATATATATATATATATATATATATATACACTACCGTTCAAAAGTTTGGGGTCACATTAAAATGTCCTTATTTTTCAATGAAGATAACTTTAAACTAGTCTTAACTTTAAAGAAGTACACTCTATACATTGCTAATGTGGTACATGACTATTCTAGCTGCAAATGTCTGGTTTTTGGTGCAATATCTACATAGGTGTATAGAGACCCATTTCCAGCAACTATCACTCCAGTGTTCTAATGGTACAATGTGTTTGCTCATTGGCTCAGAAGGCTAATTGATGATTAGAAAACCCTTGTGCAATCATGTTCACACATCTGAAAACAGTTTAGCTTGTTACAGAAGCTACAAAACTGACCTTCCTTTGAGCAGATTGACTTTCTGGAGCATCACATTTGTGGGGTCAATTAAACGCTCAAAATGGCCAGAAAAAGAAAACTATAATCTGAAACGCGACAGTCTATTCTTGTTCTTAGAAATGAAGGCTATTCCACAAAATTGTTTGGGTGACCCCAAACTTTTGTATATATATAAGTGTATATATATATAATTAGAACAAGAATACTTGAAGAAAATACGCATTAATATTAATATTTTTTAATCTCAACTTGTTTACATGTCCTGTAACTTTTCCATCATGTTCTTTGCAATATTATATTTTATTTGACAGCACCACAATAAAAATAACTACTAAAAAACTACAAGTTGAAAAGTAGTCAAATCAAATACAGAAAATAATGAACACTAATTAATATTCTAAAATATTCATTACAACAATGAATGTCAACATAACAGAAATTATTTATAAATGTTCAAATCATATTACAAATTACATGTATTCATACACTGTAATGAATATTACAATATATGATCATATTGTATTAAATATTACAATATAATGTATACACTGTATTAAATATCAAAGTGGATGATTACATGGTAATACATATTGCCATGACCTAATACTACTGCATTAAATATTACATTTTACGATAGAAAAATGGATGGAATATATGATTAATTTATATTATATAATACAATGTAAGATTACATTGTATTACATAGTACAATGAATAAAGTAAAGTATTACATATTCTAGTATTCAAAGTTTAAAGTATATGAAAGTATTGACACACCTGAAGTTGTATCCAACAGAAGTTTTGAAGTTGTCCTTCTCCTTACGGTTTCCATACAGTCCATGAAAACCATATTTTGGTTTGCAGTGTTTCACATCCACATCAAAGTTGCACGTCCAGTCAATTACGATGCCGATAGCACCCCCCTTTGGAAGGAATGCATCATTACACACAGTTGTAGAACCAAATCACATATGTTAACTAAGTTAGCAGTTTTATACTCTATGTATGTATGTATGAATAGAGATGACAATCCCACTTTTCCGGGCAAATACCCTGGACTCAGAGTTGGAAGTGTTGATTTTTATCCCAGTCCCTTCACACTCAGCTGTGAACCGATCCAGTGAGAGATGAAGATCATGGCAAGATGAAGCCACATCATTAGCAAAAAGCAGAGACTTAATCCTACAGCCATTTGAGCAGATCCCCTCAAAGCCCTGACTGCAACTAGAAATTCTGTCCATAAAAGTTACGAATCAAATTGGTGACAAAGGGCAGCCATGAGGAGTCCAACCCTCACTAGAAACGGGTCTAAATTATTGCCGGTAACGCGGACCAATCTTTGACATCGATCATACATGAGTAGAGCGCCACAATCAGATGGTTTGATACCCCATATTCCTGGCACACTCCACACAGGACTTGGGACACGGCTGAATGCCTTTTCCAAGTCCACAAAACAGGCTGGTTCAAGGACACTGCCAAGAGTATAGAGCTAGTTCACGACCAGGACGAAAACCACACAGTTCCTCTCGAATCTGAGGTTGGACTATTCGGCGTAACCCCCTCTCGAGTACACCTGAATAAACCTTACCAGGAAGGCTTAGGCGTGTGATCCTACGATAGTTGGAACACATCCTCAGGTCCCCCTTTTTAAACATAGGAACCACTAACCCGGTCTGACAATCCAGAGGCACAATCTCAATGTCCACGGAATGCTGCAGTCTTGACAACAAAGACTGCCTCACAGCATCCAGAGCGTTAAGGAAATCCGGGCGTATCTCATCCACCCCCGGGGTCTTGCCTCCGAGGAGTTTCTTAACTACATTGGCAACCTCAGCCACAGATATAGGTGAGCCCACTGTAGAGCAGTGATATCCATCACTGTCCTGTGCCAGAGTGTTTCGTATCTTTGTGTGCATACCTCCAGCGTTCCTTTGCCACAGTCTTGTCTACAGCCATTACCATGTTTTTTGTACCCTTTGTTCCACGGGAGATTCTTTGTTTGTAAACTTTTGTCAGGTAAGATTCGCTTCCTAGCATCGCCTCCATTGGAGTGTTTTTTGTTGTATTTGGTAGTTTTTGTTCTTAGCCCCTTTTTCCCTCCATAGCCGGAGCGTTTTGAGTTGTTAATATTTTTGTTAGTTTAGAGGTCAGGTTTGATCTGTTTTGATAGCCTGTTTCTCCCATTTTGGACCCCTCCCCTTGTGAGAATAAATAACTGTTTCTCAAATCCTGCATCTGTATTCAGAGTCCTATTCTGGTCGTGATAAAAACATGGTGAAATTTACGCAAAAGGCCAGAACTTTGTCTCGACTGACTGATGTTCCGTGGGATTTGATGGTCACAAATGTTGTTCACATGTCTAAAACAACACTGTCTGACATACAGTATTTAAAAATGTTTTTATAGATTGGGATGGGGGAGCATGGTGGAATAGGGGTTAGTGTGTGTGCCTCAGAATAAGAAGGTCCTGGGTGTGATCCTCTGGGTCTTTCTGTGTGGAGTTTACATGATTTCCCCGTGACTGCGTGGGTTCCCTAACCTGACTCTCGCCAGACCCTTGTAGTTTGATGAGCTACACACAAGGGTCTGGGCTCGAAGGCATTGCAAACTCCTTCCGGATAGCAAAAAATAACTGCCTCCAGCATCCAGAGTGTTAAGGAAATCCGGGCGTATCTCATCCACCCCCGGGGTCTTGCCACCGAGGAGTTTAACTACATTGGCAACCTCAGCCACAGATATAGGTGAGCCCACTGTAGAGCAGTGATGTCCATCACTGTCCTGTGCCAGAGTGTTTCGTATCTTCTTGTGCGTACCTCCAGCGTTCCTTTGCCACAGTCTTGTCTACAGCCATTGCCAAGTTTTTGTACCTTTTGTTCCACGGGAGATTCTTTGTTTGTAAACTTTTGTCAGGTAAGATTGGCTTCCTAGCATCGCCTCCATTGGAGCGTTTTTTGTTGTATTTGGTAGTTTTTGTTCTTAGCCCCTTTTTCCCTTCATAGCCGGAGCGTTTTGAGTTGTTAATATTTTTGTTAGTTTAGTGGTCAGGTTTGATCTGTTTTGATAGCCTGTTTCTCCCATTTTGAACCCCTCCCCTTGTGAGAATAAATAACTGTTTCTCAAATCCTGCATCTGTATTCAGAGTCCTATTCTGGTCGTGATAATAACATGGTGAAATTTACGCAAAAGGCCAGAACTTTGTCTCGACTGACTGATGTTCCGTGGGATTTGATGGTCACAAATGTTGTTCACATGTCTAAAACAACACTGTCTGACATACAGTATTTAAAAATGTTTTTATAGATTAGGATGGGGGAGCATGGTGGAACAGGGGTTAGTGTGTGTGCCTCACAATAAGAAGGTCCTGGGTGTGATCCTCTGGGTCTTTCTGTGTGGAGTTTACATGATTTCCCCGTGACTGCGTGGGTTCCCTAACCTGACTCTCGCCAGACCCTTGTAGTTTGATGAGCTACACACAAGGGTCTGGGCTCGAAGGCATTGCAAACTCCTTCCGGATAGCAAAAAATAACTGCCTCCAGCATCCAGAGTGTTAAGGAAATCCGGGCGTATCTCATCCACCCCCGGGGTCTTGCCACCGAGGAGTTTAACTACATTGGCAACCTCAGCCACAGATATAGGTGAGCCCACTGTAGAGCAGTGATGTCCATCACTGTCCTGTGCCAGAGTGTTTCGTATCTTCTTGTGCGTACCTCCAGCGTTCCTTTGCCACAGTCTTGTCTACAGCCATTGCCAAGTTTTTGTACCTTTTGTTCCACGGGAGATTCTTTGTTTGTAAACTTTTGTCAGGTAAGATTGGCTTCCTAGCATCGCCTCCATTGGAGCGTTTTTTGTTGTATTTGGTAGTTTTTGTTCTTAGCCCCTTTTTCCCTTCATAGCCGGAGCGTTTTGAGTTGTTAATATTTTTGTTAGTTTAGTGGTCAGGTTTGATCTGTTTTGATAGCCTGTTTCTCCCATTTTGAACCCCTCCCCTTGTGAGAATAAATAACTGTTTCTCAAATCCTGCATCTGTATTCAGAGTCCTATTCTGGTCGTGATAATAACATGGTGAAATTTACGCAAAAGGCCAGAACTTTGTCTCGACTGACTGATGTTCCGTGGGATTTGATGGTCACAAATGTTGTTCACATGTCTAAAACAACACTGTCTGACATACAGTATTTAAAAATGTTTTTATAGATTAGGATGGGGGAGCATGGTGGAACAGGGGTTAGTGTGTGTGCCTCACAATAAGAAGGTCCTGGGTGTGATCCTCTGGGTCTTTCTGTGTGGAGTTTACATGATTTCCCCGTGACTGCGTGGGTTCCCTAACCTGACTCTCGCCAGACCCTTGTAGTTCGCTGAGCTCCACACAAGGGTCTGGGCTCGAAGGCATTGCAAACTCCTTCAAGATAGCACAAAAAATAATGAACCAATCAGGATCGCCGGGCGGGATTTCATAGATGTGATGTAGCGCCGAAGCGACTGTTTGATTCAAACAGCAATGGCGGCATGCAGCGAGCAGTCTAGTGCTGACATTGATTCTGCTATTGCAACTGTTTTGTCGAATCTATCGCATATTAATTATTTAAATGGTGAACACAGAACGGTTTTGAAGGCATTTATTGGTGGCAAGGATGTTTTGGCTCTTCTTCCAACCGGGTTTGGATTTCCCAGCGCGGCTCTCATCAGCGTCATGGGTTGGTTTTGATGTGAGTGGTTGAAGTAGCACGTCATTCAAGATAACGGACAAGTGGTTTATCCAATCACATACAATGATATTTTTACAAAGCCCCGCCTTCTGAATACTGTACATCTCCTATTGAGAACTCCCAGATCCTTGTGTGGAGCTCAGCGAACTACAAGGATCTGGCGAGAGTCAGGTTATGGGTTCCCTCCTTCCACCCCCAAAGACATGTACCTGGGGATAGGTTGATTGGCAACACTAAATTGGCCCTAGTGTGGGAATGTGAATTTTTGTGTATCTGTGTTGGCCCCACGATGAGGTGGCGACTTGTCCAGGGTGTACCCCGCCTTCTGTCTGAATGCAGCTGGGATAGGCTCCAGCACCTCCCGTGACCCCGAAAGGGACAAGCGGTAGTAAATGGATGGATGGATCGGGATGGTGACAAATTTAACGTGGGTTATTTATTCATGATGTATGCACGGTTTGTCGATGTTGTGTGATACTGCATACAAAACTTCATACCAGTAAACATTATTGCAGAGTTAACAGCATTACAAACAATAATTGAAACAAAAGCAAAACAATCTGTATTTATGCGGGGTCTCATTGTCATCAGATCATGATAATTAATGTTTTTACATTCTTTCTTTTTATGTTTTATAGTTGCTAGGTTTTATATTTTCATTTATGAGGTCACTGTGTTTAAATACATTGAGTTCTTAGCAGATTTTAAGTTTGTTTTGTCAAAATTTCATATTTAATTAGATATTGTGATAACCGTTTATCCCTTGCCACAATTATGATCAGTAAGTGCTGTATAACTTCATATCACAAATAGCCTAAACTTTGTAAATTTTACAGACTGGAGCGCACCAAGAATAGGAAGTTTTACTTCTTCTTCATCTTTACACATTTCTTAAAACCTAACTCCTAAGCCTAACTTTGTAATAAACATGATTTTTTTCCAAACCTAACACTTGATTGATTGATTGATTCAATAAATTTAAAAAAAACTATTTTTATATTGCTTTCAATGTTGAACAAACCAAAACGCTGCATACAATGTTTTACAGTCTGTCACATGATCATCTAAAGAAACTGAACACAACATCATTAAAAAACTATTTGTTAGTGTACATACTTGGAACTTTATGAAAAAATCTATTATTATAGACAGGGAGGGACGTCTCACCTTCCTGTGCGAACCGCTTAACCAAACCCTAACTCGAGATGCGAGACCCTTCAAGTCTACACTCAAAACACACAGTGATTATAGTTGGCATAACATCCCTATGTCCTGTCAGATTAATATAAATAATTATATTAAATATATAGATTCATATTTTCAAAACAACTGACATGGAAGTCAGGGGGCAGGTCTTTAGTTTTCTTAAATAATTTATTTGTATTACATTTATATGATGTCATCACTTTGATTGACAGTTTGACAGAAAGTGGGTACTACAATCGCTCTTCCAACGCACAGAGCGTGTTCTGGCTTTAAGGCATCGGGCACCTGACTGACATGACAACGGTATAATCCCAATAGCGTTTTACATCAATTTTATTCAGGTCAACCCAACATTTGTAACATAAGTATGATTTAATGTTAGCGTTACGTTGACAGCACTTTTTGGATCAAATAATGTTTAAAATAAAAGTGGACTTCAATGCAAGGAGTTGCAGCGGGCTGTACATGACCTAAATGTTTATATTGAGAGAGGATGGTAATGTACAGTGCACACAAAGTCCTACACAAAGTATTTTTGCAGTCAGTCATATCATCTTCTGTCACTTAACTACCGAGGACATAACCTTGGTATCCTCAATGGTAGTTACGGCGATGCCTCTGACCTGCTCATTGCTAGATTAACCTGCCTCGTGTAAATGCCCACCACAAAAACAGGCTTCACATACATTTTAAAACGTATGGTGTTTTGCAAACTATATGTCGATGATCTGTAAATTTTGTCACTTTCCTTTTTGTTCAAATATGCTAACCTTGCATGATGTTGTCCTCTTGTTTCACTCCGTTGTGGTATGTGATATATGACATCTATACGTTGCTGTATGTGATGTATGACATCTATATGTTGTTGTATGTGATATATGATATGTTGCATGCATGGGATATATGACATCTATTATCGTGTTGTCGGTGATATGACATCTATATGTTGTTGTACATGATATATGACGTTACATTGTTATATGTTGTATATGACGTCTGTTACATTGTTGTATGTCAAATGGCATTTATATGTTGCGATATATGAAAGGTATTCAAACCTATTGAAAATGATGTGAGCATTTAGCATACTTAGTTTGAAACTCACCACTTTAGCTATAGTTTGAAAATTGAAACCCGACTCTGTGATGATGTCTCCCAGTCTGAAAATTGGACAGAAAGGAGCTTTCTTTGGATCATGAAGACAATTTGTTAAGTAAGCATCGTCAACTTGCTCCACCATGTTACTCCTGCAAACACAAACGTGTACTGTGATGAATAATTTCATGCCTGAGTTTCAGGTTGAATTCAGTTTGTTTTTTTCCACACACTTAAGGAACAGAACATTGCTCACAATGCAAAATATGATCATTGATACAATTCAATGCAAGAGCTGCTTTCAAAACGTTTCCTTTAAGAACAAAATAAGGCTTGAAAAATGAATACTAACCAAAATAAAACTAATAATACAATTGTACACTGCAAACTATACATTACATCAATATAAATTATTGCGGCAAATGTACCTAGCTAAATAGATATACTGAACAAAAATATAAACACAACAATGTTGTTTTTGCTCCCATTGTTCATGAGTTGAACTCAAAGATCTAAAACATTTACTATATACACAAAATACCTATTCCTCTCAAATATTGGTCACAAATCTGTCTAAATCTGTGTTAGTGAGCACTTCTTCTTTGCCAAGATAGTCCATCCCACGTAATGGTGTGGCATATCAAGATGCTGATTAAACAGCATAATCATTGCACAAGGTCAAAGTCAAGGTTTCTTTAATTATACCCGGAGGTAAAATAGCTGTGAAGACATTTGTAATTCAGCGTCAAGGCAGAATGAAACAAACACAAGGGATCAGACAAAGAGAAGCTCGAAGACCTTAATGGAAAATAACAAACAAGGACTTAGATTTCCCTCGTACGGGCCCGGGTAACCGGGGCCCCCCTTTGGAGCCAGGCCCAGAGGTGGGGCACGATGGCGAGTGCCTGGTGGCCGGGCCTGTCCCCATGGGGCCCGCCCAGTCACAGCCCGAAGAGGCAACGTGGGTCCCCCCTCCAATGGGCTCACCACTCATAGGAGGAGCCATAGAGGTCGAGTGCAATGTGAGCAAGGCAGCAGCCAAAGGCAGGGCACTTGGCGGTCCGATCCTCGGCTACATAAGCTAGCTCTTGGTACGTGGACTGTCAACTCGCTGGGGGGGAAGAGGTGGAGAAGTTCCGGCTGGATATAGTCGGACTCACTTCAACGCACAGCAAGGGCTCTGGAACCAGTTCTTTCGAGAGGGGCTGGACTCTCTTCCACTCTGGCGTTGCACGTAGTGAGAGGCGAAGGTATGGGGTGGCAATAATCCTTGTTGCCCCCCTACTCAAAGCCTGCACGTTGGACTTTAACCCAGTAGACAAGAAGGTAGCTTCCTTCCACCTTCGAGTGGGGAGATGGGTCCTGACTGTTGTTTGTGCTTACGCACCAAACAGCCGCTCAAAGTACCCACCCTTTTTGGATTCCCTCAAGGGAGTACTGGAGAGTGCTACCTCAGGCGATTCCCTTGTTCTGCTGGGTGACTTCAACGTTCATGTTGGCAACGACAGTGAAAACTGAAGAGGCGTAATTGAGAAGAACGGCCGCCCGGATCTGAACCCGAGTGGTGTTTTATTATTGGACTTTTGTGCTGGTCACAGATTGTCCAAAACAAACACAATGTTCCAACATAATGGTGTCCATATGTGTACTTGGCACCAGGACACACTATGCCGCAGTTCCATGATCGACTTTGTAGTTGTGTCATCGGATTTGTGGTCTCATGTTTTGAATCACCACCTGGCAGTGAGTTGGCTCCGATGGTGGGGGAGGATGCCGGACAGACCTGGCAGGCCCAAACGCATTGTGAGGGTCTGCTGGGAATGTCTAGCAGAGTCTCCTGTCAGAGAGAGTTTCAATTCCCACTTCCGGAAGAACTTTGAATGTGTTACGAGGGAGGCGCTGGATATTGAGTCACAGTGGATCATGTTGCGTACCTCTATTGTCGAGGCGACTGACTGGAGCTGTGGCCGCAAGGTGGCTGGTGCCTGTCGTGGCGGTAATCCTAGAACCCACTGCAGCAGTGGTGAGGGATGCCGTCAAGCTGAAGAAAGAGTCCTATCAGGTCATTTTGGCTCATGGGACTCCGGAGGCATTGAACAGGTACCGACAGGACAAGGGGTGTGCGACTTTGGCAGTCGCCGAGGCAAAAATTCAGACATGTGAGGAGTTCTGGGAAGCCATTGAAAAACGACTTCCGGACGGTTTTGAAGCGATTCTGGACCACCATCCGCCGCCTCACGAAGGGGAAGCAGTGCACTGTCAACACCGTGTATGGTGAGGATGGCGTGCTGCTGACCTCGACTGTGGATGTTGTGGATCGGTGGAGGGAATACTTGAGGGGATCTGGTTTGGTGGCTGCAGGATTAGGTCTCTGCTTTTTGCAGATGATGTAGTCCTGATGGCTTCATCTGGCCAGGATCTTCAGCTCTCACTGGATCGCTTTGCAGCAGAATGTGAAGTGACCGGGATGAGAATTAGCACCTCCAAGTCCGAGTCAATGGTTCTCACCCGGAAAAGGGTGGAGTGCCATCCCCGGGTTGAGGAAGAGATCTTGCCTCAAGTGGAGGAGTTCAAGTATCTCAGAGTCTTGTTCACGAGTGAGGGAAGAGTGGATTGTGAAAACGACAGGCGGATTGATGCAGCGTCTTCAGTAATGCGGACACTGTATCGATCCATTATGGTAAAAAGGGAGCTGAGCCGGTAGACAAAGCTCTCAATTTACCGGTCGATCTAAGTTCCCATCCTCACCTATGGTCATGAGCTTTGGGTTATGACCGAAAGGACAAGATCACGGGTACAAGCGGCCGAAATGAGTTTCCTCCGTCGGGTGGCGGAGCTCTCCCTTAGAGATAGGGTGAGAAGCTCTCTCATCCAGGAGGAGCTCAAAGTAAAGCCGCTGCTCCTCCACATCGAGAGGAGCCAGATAAGGTGGTTCGGGCATCTGGTTCGGATGCCCCCCGGACGCCTCCCTGGGGAGGTGTTTAGGGCACGTCCTGGTTCTCAGGCAGTGAAGACGTTGTTGTCCCTTTTTACACACAGCCTCGCAGTTCGTCTCGAAGGTCACCTTTGAGTCTATGACCATGCCAAGGTACTTGTAGCAGTCTACAGGCTGACCTTTGATGACTGTGATAGATTTGGCATTGGTGTGGGTTCTAAAATCAATAATAATGTCATTTGTTTTCTGTTCAGCTGTATAAAGGATTCCTTGCACCAGCTGACAAATTCAATAACAGGACTATGGCTGGACTCATTTCCGCTAAAAAGACTCATGATAACTGTGTCATCTGTAAATATATATACGTGTTTGTGTACAGGATTAAAAGAAAGGCTGAAAGCACACATCTTTGAGGTGAGCCAGTTGAAGAGTTTGATAACCTAGATAAAATACCATTCACCTTGACTTGTTGGGATCAATTAATTAAAAATGTTTAAATCCAACCAGTCAGATTAAAACTCAGATTAAAATTTTTGATTGGCCTCTCGGTTAGGATATGTGTTAAAAGCAGATAAAAAATCAACAAATAAAAGTCTAGCATGGGATTATTTCCCTCTCGATGTTTAAATAAAATGTTAAGTAGCATGGTTGAAGCATGCGCCACTCCTCGATTTCTGTTGTAATATACAACTTCACAATCCATTCAAAACATGTCATCACAAGTGAAGTAAGAGCAACTGGCATTGTCATTCAAGGCAGTCAGTCTGCTCCTATTAGAGACAGGGATAATCGCGGCACGCTTCCACACACTTGGAACACGCTGTAAACTTAAAGATAGATTAAACATATAAGAAAAAATAAAATTTAGTTGCTTTTGCGCATGCCTAAGTAAAATACCACTAATTTTACACAAAGCGACTCAGTAAAGAATTTCGGTGTTATCTTCGACCCAACTCTCTCATTTAAGTCACACATTAAGAGTCTTAGTAAAACAGCCTTCTTTCATCTGATTGATTGATTGATTGATTGATTGAGACTTTTATTAGTAGATTGCACAGTATAGTACATATTCCGTACAATTGACCACTAAATGGTAACACCCAAATAAGTTTTTCAACTTGTTTAAGTCGGGGACCACGTTAATCAATTCATGGTAAATTCACCTCCGTAATATCGTTAAAATGTGTCCAATTTTGTACACCACCGACGCGATCATTATTCATGCGTTTGTTACGTCTTGATTACTGTAACATATTATTTTCGGGTCTCCCTATGTCTAGCTTTAAAAGATTACAGTTGGTACAAAATGCAGCTGCTAGACCTTTGACAAGAACAAGAAAGTTTGATCATATTACGCCTATTTTTCCAAGATGACGCCACTGTAGTGGCTGCTGTTGGCAGGAGCTCTGTGCTCTTGTGTCATCCTTTTGTGTTTCCCTCTTGTTTTCATGTGTTAATATATATACAGTATATATTTTTTTGCCTTTTGGTTCGGGACCCTTTAGGACTGTGTGACAAGGGGTGTCACTTTCGTGACTTCTGCGGTGCTTTTTTGTGGACTTCTGGATCTGCCTCCCGGGAGCCTTTTGGCCATGGAGACCAGCTGCTGGGTCTCTGCCACACCAGAGTCCGTTTGGAGAGACTAGAGGAGATGCAGATGAAGAGACAGGGCTGCGGAGCTAGCACTGAGCGCCAGGACGGACAGGCTTCACAGTCTCTTGGCTGAATGAGCAGGTATCGGACACCTCAGCCTCCTTAGATGCATCCTCGCTCATCCATGCGGACTGGACACTGGCCGAGTTGGCGGCCGAGAGTGGAGTCGGCTCTCTTGGTTGCTTTGTTGGGTCTGCTCCTGTCTCTGGCCATGCCCCCCCCCCCCCCCCCGCGTTAATCTGCGTTCAAAGAACTATAGTTTATTAGTGATTCCCAGAGCCCCAAAAAAGTCTGCAGGCTTTAGAGTGTTTTCTATTCGAGCTACAGCACTCTGCTAACTCAGTAGAAGCATTTAAGTCTCATCTTAAAACTTATTTGTATACTCTAGTATTGCCAACATCTGCGGTCCCTTTCAAGGTATCTCGTTTTTTACTTGCCCTGATGTGGGATCTGAGCTCAGGATGTCGTTGTGGCTTGTGCAGCCCTTTGAGACACTTGTGATTAAGGGCTGTATAAATTAACTTTAATTGATTGATTAATAATGAAGTGGTAAACACCTTTAGATTTAGTCTCAGATCCTCAATTATTAAAATCATTAAAGTCATTAAAACCTTGCTGCTGTTCACATCTCAGACAAAATGTATTAAAAGCATTAGCCAAATGAATCTATTCCCAGGTGCATGTCTTTGGAGGTGGGAGGAAGCTGGAGTACCCAGAGGCAACCCACAAAGTCATTGGGAGAACATGCAAACCCCACACAGAAAGACCCCGAGCCCGGGGATTGAACCCAGGACACGTACATGCTGCCCATAATTTTGTTTAGCCTTTAAAGGCCTACTGAAACCCACTACTACCGACCACGCAGTCTGATAAGTTTATATATCAATGATGAAATCTTAACATTGCAACACATGCCAATACGGCCGGGTTAACTTATAAAGTGCAATTTTAAATTTCCCGGGGAACTTCTGGTTCAAAACGCCTTTGGAGGATGACGTATGCGCGTGACGTCGCTAGGGCAACGGAAGTGTTTGGACCCTATTGGACACAATACACGAAGCTCTGTTTTCTTCGACAAAATTCCACAGTATTCTGGACATCTGTGTTGGTGAATCTTTTGCAATTTGTTTAATGGACAATAGAGACTGCAAATAAGAAAGTTGTAGGTGCGATCGGTGTATTAGCGGCTGGCTGTAGCAACACCAACACCAGGAGGTTGTGTTGTGTTTTGAGCTGGATAGCAGACGCACTACGGTGAGTACAGCTTTGGCTTCCAAACATTTGATCGCTTGCCCGTACGTGCGTGTCGATATGTGCATGTCCCGTACGTAACTTTGGGGAAATATATGTTTCTTGCCGACTCTGATGGCGGCCGGGGTGTCGTCGAAAGCTACAACGCCCGCCGCCGCCGCCGCCGCCGCAGCTATTCTATTTTTTTAGCTTCGCCAAGCTGAAAATTATTAACCATGTTCATGGTTTAATAGTATTGTTGATTTTCTGTCTATCCTTCCAGTCAGGGTTTTTTAAAATTTTGTTTCTATCTGCATTTTAGCCTGATGCTATCACGTTAGCTCTGTAGCTAAAGTGTTTCGTTGATGTATTGTCGTGGAGATAAAAGTCACTGTGAATGTCCATTTCGCGTTCTCGACTCTCATTTTCAAGAGGATATAGTATCCGAGGTGGTTTAAAATACAAATCCGTGATCCACAAAAGCGAAAAAAGATACACCCTGCACTACACTGTAGTCCTTGACTCTAAAGTTCTTCATCCACGAATCATTCATCTTCGCTCAAATTAATGGGGTAATCGTCGCTTTCTCGGTCCGAATGTCTCTCGCTCCATTGTAAACAACGGGGAATTGTGAGGAATCCTTCCTCCTGTGACGTCACGCTACTTCCGGTAGGGGCAAGGGTTGTTTTTATCAGATACCAAAAGTTACGATCTTTATCGTCGTTGTTCTATACTAAATCCTTTCAGCAAAAATATGGCAATATCGCGAAATGATCAAGTATGACACATAGAATGGATCTGCTATTCCCGTTTAAATAAAAAAAAAATCATTTCAGTAGGCCTTTAATATTTCAACTTTCAGTTCCTTTTTTGCTGCCTCCATATAAAATGCTTCTCCCTGACTAAATACTACTTTCTTTCTCTAAAAGGGGAACTTTATTTTTTGCCTATCGTTCACAATCATTATGAGAGACAAGACAAAATATTTTTTCCCCCTCTTTCTAACATATAAAAACTGGCTCGTTCCAGGTGGTTAGCAATGCAGCTCATGGGAGCAATCAATTGTACCTCTAAATCACTTTAAAATGCATTCATAAACCTTCAACAATACTTAATTTACGTTCCGTAACCCGTATAATAACCAAGCTGTAGCGACATTGTTATTGTAAGAGCAAACACTGAGGAACTCTTTTTCTATCGTAGTAACACATAGGCGTGCTACGGTATTAGCTCTAGAAGCTAACTACGGCAAGAGATAAGCGAGCTTCTGCAACAACACGAAACGCGGTTGGGTTTGTAATGCACAACACTGTGATATGACACCAATTTGTACTGACTGAAAAACATGAACGATCATATTAAAGTATCTGTAAAGTATTAGCCCGCATTTTATGTTTTTTTTGTACAGGGCTGAGCTAGCCAGCCAGTGTATGTACTGTAGTTGTACTAACACGCATGGTGTGCTGTGTGTGTCATAATCAATATTAAAGTGACTCCCTTGATGGACAGTTTTCCTCTGGTCCAGCTGGCCGGAGACGTTTCCTATTGATTTTGGATAAGCAATCCATATATGTTAAAATACCATGGCTCCAAGTTCCATATTTATAGTGTCAAAATAGCTTTTATCCCCCTCTTCCGGCTTCCGTCTGCTTCAACGTCTCACTCTTCATTTGTGCTTGAGAAATATACTGCTGCTTATAGAAGCAGCAGTATATTTAGCTTCAAAAGTATACAATTGTAAATCCTAATTTGTCCAAAAAATTTAATCTTTGTTGTCTGTTACCAGTCTGCCATAAATAGAAAACACACTGGTGTTTGATTCCGGAAGTAGGAACACAAATGTTGACAGAAGTCAGATGTGCGCTGCTTCGGAAACAAAAAACAATGCGCGGAATAAACCAGTCCCGGAAATGATTAAAATGATAAAAATACGGTAAATATTGAACATAATACATATTGTTATGAATGTGTCTGTTACTAGGCAGCATGGTGGCAGAGGGGTTAGTGCGTCTGCCTCACAATACGAAGGTCCTGAGTAGTCGTGAGTTCAATCCCGGCCTCAGGATCTTTCTGTGTGGAGTTTGCATGTCCTCCCCGTGACTGCGTGGGTTCCCTCCGGGTACTCCGGCTTCATCCCACCTCCAAAGACATGCACCTGGGGATAGGTTGATTGGCAACACTAAATTGGCCCTAGTGTGTGAATATGAGTGTGAATGTTGTCTGTCTGTGTTGGCCCTGCGATGAGGTGGCGACTTGTCCAGGGTGGACCCCGCCTTACGCCCGATTGTAGCTGAGATAGGCTCCAGCGCCCCCCACGACCCCGAAGGGAATAAGCGGTAGGAAATGGATGGATGGATGGTGTCTGTTACTACATTATATATAGACTTGCAGTGTGTATATAAAATGTTGCTGGAGGGTTTTAAAGTTGTTTTAGAGGGCTGTGAAGGCTACAACGGTGACTCCCATTAGCCGCATCTTTCAAGCGTTTTATATCATCTTTAAAATTGTAAAAAAAAAAAAAGGCATGTGTGTTATTGTCTCTCATAATGATTGTGAACGATAAGCAAAATCCCCCCCCAAAAACTGCAATACACCTTTCAGACTGGATTTAACTGATTTAGACATCCATGGTTTATTATTAGGATAAATCCTAATAGTCTTGGTTGTGATGATAATGTTCTTGCAGAAGGAAATATAAGAGCAGGTGACATCGGGATTTCCCGGTTGCTTGTGCGTCACGATCCAAGCGAAATGGAATGCCGAATCCATCTATGATCACATCGTTGTCCGAGTCATCCACGGTAAGCTACGTCTCTGTGAATGCCATAACACAGCATTGGACACCTCCTCTTTTCCCACGCTTCCTTTTCTTAACGCCTCTAAAGTACTTGCTGCACAGAGTATTTAAATACCTCCAGATGAAATCAGGCAGCTGGAAGTCCAGCGTGCTTTGATTCTGGTTATTGAGATGCAATAGTAGGTCCCGAGTGGATTGGATTCTCGGACGCGGCGGATATGACACGCTGCTGCACTCGAGAATTAAGCCTGTCAAAGTCTGCAAAACAGCAAAAAGTAGGAGCTCTATTGCTCCAGATATACAGTACAAAGACTAAAAGCGCTTGTCACGGAAGATCAAAAGAAATCAGGCATAAAAACACACGCAGAGTCACTCAAACAAACATAGCAAGACTGCGGAAAAACCCATCTGCCGGTCGCTGCACGCGCATCTGCCCTCACAATGTTGTGCCTTCGGCTGCCCACAATAAAAGGGCATTCAGAAATGTGCAGTTTTGCTTTATTAAGGGTCTGGGAGCGTCACAAAAACAGTCAGTATCTGGTGTGACCACCATTTGCCTCACCCAGTGCAACACATCTCTTTCACATAGAGTTGATCAGGGTGTTGATTGTTGCCTGTGGAATGTTGGTCCACTCATCTTCAATGGCTGTGCGAAGTTGCTGGATATTGGCAGGAACTTGAACACGCTGTCGTATACACCGATCCGCAGCATCCCGAACATCCTCAATAGGTGACCTGTATGGTGAGTATGCTGGTCAATCAAGAACTGGGATGTTTTCAGCTTCCAGGAATTGTGTACAAATCCTTGCAACATGGGGCCGTGCATTGCCATGCTGCAACATGAGGTAAATGGCACAACAATGGGCCTCAGGATTTCGTCACGGTATCTCTGTGCATTATAAATGCCATCGATAAAATTTACTTTCGTTCTTTGACCAAAACATACGCCTGCCAATACCATAACCCGACCCCCACTATGGGCCACTCAATTCACAACGTTGACATGAGCCATACTTGCCAACCTTGAGACCTCCGATTCCGGGAGGTGGGGAGTGTGGGGTGGGGTGGGGTGGGGTTGTGGTTGGGGGCGTGGTTAAGAGGGGAGGAGTATATTTACAGCTAGAATTCACCAACTCGAGTATTTCATATATATATATACACTACCGTTCAAAAGTTTGGGGTCACATTGAAATGTCCTTATTTTTGAAGGAAAAGCACTGTACTTTTCAATGAAGATAACTTTAAACTAGTCTTAACTTTAAAGAAATACACTCTATACATTGCTAATGTGGTAAATGACTATTCTAGCTGCAAATGTCTGGTTTTTGGTGCAATATCTACATAGGTGTATAGAGGCCCATTTCCAGAAACTATCACTCCAGTGTTCTAATGGTACAATGTGTTTGCTCATTGGCTTAGAAGGCTAATTGATGATTAGAAAACCCTTGTGCAGAGACTTCCGGTTTGATGAGGTAGAGGGCAGACGTGCGAGAGGAGGGCTCCGGTCAAACTACTTTTAAGGTGTTTTTTCCTGGCTGACGCACCCTTTTTTGTGCGAAATAGTGTGGTTATTGCGACGCAATGAGCAACTCGAAGACAAAACTGACAACAACAACTCGAGCAGCGAGCGTCTCAACTAAGCTAGCTTACATGGCGGCCGCAGCAGCAGCTTCAGGGTCGGAAGACAAGAGAGCCGAACTAGAGGGTCAATCTGACCCAGTCACCAAGGACGACATCGAGGCTCTCCTCAACAAACAGCGCGATAGCTTCAAGGCTGATATGGCTTTTCTGATTCAACAGTCGACTGAGTCCCTGAAGCAGTCAGTTGATCTATTAGGACAACAGGTGACGTCATTTAACAGCCGTCTGACTAAAACCGAAGTCACAGTGGGTGTAAACTTTGAAAAACTCACATAGATGGAAGCCACTGTGAAGTCTCTACAGTCCCAAACTACGGTGCTCCTGGAACGAGTGGACGACCTCGAGAACCGGTCCCGCCGCTCTAATTTGAGGATTATCAACATCCCAGAGGGAAGCGAGAAGGAACAGGATCCGACCAAATTTGCGTCTGACTTGCTAATGGCGATAGCGGGTCCTGATGTTTTCATCAGCCCACCGGAGATAGAGAGAGCTCCCTCGGTCCCAGACCACTGGATGCTGGCGCCGGAAAACCGCGGACTTTCATCGTTAAATTCCTCCGTTTCCAGGAGAAAGAAAAAGTCCTCAGATGGGCCAGACAACATAAATTGGATTACCGCGGCACCGAGCTGAGAGTTTACCCGGACATCAGCCCTGCTTTGGCCAAGAAACGAGCTGCTTTTAACCCCGTCAAAAATGCGCTCTACCTGAACGGAATAAAATTCCACTTGCTGCACCCCGCCCGTCTCCAGGTCTCCTTCAGAAATGAAAACTTGTACTTTGATTCTCCACAAAAAGCCCAGGAATTCTACGACGAGCGCATCGCTCCCACAGGTTAGTGGAAGATGACTTTGTATGGAAGACGTTTTAGGCCAAAAGTATGTTGAAGAGGACATTAACGGGTGTGTCAGAAAAATAATGGACATTGTTTATCCAGGCTTGCAGGCAACTAATCATCCTGTTGTGCAACTTATTTGAAGTATGGTTATATCTGTCGGTTAATTTTTGCATTGCAACTTTTTTTTTTTGTCTTTCTATATATCATTCTGCTGCCAATATGGTGCTTATTCCTATTTAAGTGGCACCTACTGTACAGTAAAGACATATTTGCAGATATAGGAGCCCTATCTGCTCGGTGATATTAGTTCACAGTTTAATGTCATACGGAAGTAACAGAGTTTATAGAGTCCCGCTGCTAGTTCTAGTTCTCAGGACAAGCTAAGGGTGGTTTAGGAGGGTTTATTTGTTCCGTTTCTATGGGTTTTTTTGGGGTTTTTTTTTGTGTCAGGTCCTACAAATTTCTTTTTTTTTAGTCCTGTCTTTATGTTAATACCACTTCCTTCTACAAGGCATTGTGTCATCTCACCATATTTTTACAAATGTGATTATGGCTAATACAAACAAAAAAGGGTTATCTTGCTTGAGATTTGTTTCTTGAAACGTTAAAGGGATTAACGGCTCAGTCAAAAGAGGTAGAGTATTTTCCCATTTAAAACACCTTAAAACTGAAATTGCTTTCCTACAAGAGACTCATCTGACCACTAAGGATCACCATAGATTAAAGGTCTCATGGGTTGGACAATCTTTCCACTCGAATTTTAGCAGCAAAGCAAGGGGTACAGCTATTTTAATACACAAAAGAACCCAATTTAGCCCAACAAATGTTATAACTGACCATCAAGGTCGTTTTGTAATAGTCTCAGGTTCTCTTAATAATATGCCTGTTGTCCTTGCCAACCTTTATGCACCCAATTGGGATGATGAAGCATTTATTAGGAAAGTGTTTTCATTTTTGCAAGACCTCAGTTCCCATCGTTTAATATTGGGGGGGGACCTGAACTGTGCAATAGACCCGTTGCTAGACAAATCTAGTCCAAGGCAGGGCCCCCCATTAAAAATGGCCAAAACAATTTCAAAACTCATGGGTCAAATAGGGGGTGTGGACCCGTGGCGCTTTCTTTACCCAGATAAAAAACAATTATCTTTCTATTCCCAGGTCCATAAAACTTTTTCAAGGATTGACTACTTTTTCAGAGATGATAATCTCCTTCCGGCTGTCGATAATGTAGAATATTCAACAATAGTGATATCTGACCATGCTCCATTGTTACTTGATCTTTCGTTTACACTCTTAAAAAAAACGCAGACTCCATGGAAGTTTAATTGCACACTACTCAATGATGACGGATTCTGCAAAACAATTTCCAAAGTGATAGATGATTTTCTTGTCACCAACAACTCTACTCCCATATCCCCGTCTTTACTCTGGGAGACATTAAAGGTGGTAGTCCGGGGAGAGATTATTTCTTATTCAGCAAGACAAAACAAATTGAGGAGACAAAAACAGGAGCAGCTCATGAAAAGTATAACAGAATTGGACACACAGCTATCAGTATCTCCACACCCTGAACTGGTTAAAGATAGACAAAATCTGCAAATGAACTACAATTTATTGTCAACACAAGAAACTGAAAAAAGACTCTTACGATCGTGTGGCTTCCTGTACAAACACGTTGAGAAGGCAGGGCGCCATCTATCACGTCAAATTAAAAGCCAGTCAGCATCTCTGCAAATTTGACAAATCAGAACCCCCACAGATGAACTTAGCCATTAATGACACCTTCAAATCATTCTACTCTGAACTATATACTTCACAATGCGCTGCTGATAAAACAATCATGATGAGTTTCCTGGATGACTTGAAATTTCCATCCATAACTACTACACAAGAGAGCGCTTTGGATCAACCTTCAGTAATCCGGGAAATTGTAGATTCAATTAAACTAATGCAGAGCGGCAAGGCCCCTGGCCCAGATGGCTATCCTATAGAGTTCTATAAAAAATTCTCAGATGAACTGACTCCTCTCCTTTTAAATATGTACAATGACTCTCTGGACCGGGGTACCTTACCTCGAACTCTCACCGAAGCGTCAATAACTTTATTACTAAAACCGGGCAAAGTAGATTCTGATTGTAGTTGTTACCGTCCCATCTCTCTTTTAAACGCTGATTATAAGATTTTAGCTAAAGCACTGGCCCTTCGCCTTGAATCAATCTTACCAAACATCATATCACCTGACCAAACTGGGTTTATGAAAAACCGGCACTCTTTTTCCAACATTCGTTGCCTTCTTAACATTATTTTTTCTCCAGCATCCGAGGAGACGCCAGAAGTGGTGGTCTCTTTGGATGCGGAGAAAGCTTTCGACAGGGTGGAGTGGGGATATTTATTGGAGGTCTTAAAGAGGTTTAACATTGGGTCCAGATATATGTCTTGGATAGCACTTCTATATTCTTCTCCTAGGGCTGCCATTAGCACAAATGGGACGTTATCCCAATTTTTCACACTTGGCAGAGGTACACGCCAGGGGTGCCCTCTAAGCCCATTGTTATTCGTTACTGCAATTGAACCCTTGTCCATTGCTCTTAAATCGGCTGGTATCAGTAAAGGAATTCATAGATACGGTCTAGAACACACCCATTCTCTATACGCGGATGATTTACTATTGTTTATATCTGATCCAATCTCTACCATTCCAAAGATTATTGAATTGCTAAACAATTTTGGATCATTCTCTGGCAATAAATTGAATTTCGCTAAGAGTGAATGCTTCCCTGTGAATAATTTGGCCCTTGAGATCCCTGATGGATATTTCCCATTTAAGATGTCCAGGAACAGCTTCAAGTACTTAGGTGTACATATTTGTCGTAAGCTACCAGCTCTCTACAAGGACAATTTTCCACCTCTAATCGACAAACTTAAATTAGATTTGGAAAGGTGGAATGATCCACACATAACTATAGCTGGCAGGGTAAACTGCGTGAAAATGAATGTGCTTCCTCGATTTTTGTATCTGTTTCAATGTTTGCCTATCTTTTTACCCAATTCTTTTTTTTGCATAATAAACAAACTAATTTCATCCTTTATATGGAAAGGCAAGACTCCCAGGATTAGGAGATAGTTCCTGCAAAGGCATAGGTCCGTAGGTGGTTTATCACTCCCTAATCTAAAATACTACTATTGGGCAGCTAACATACACAAAGTGACTCTTGGATCCAAGAACCTGAATTAATCTGGTGCAAGTCTGAAGCTAGTTCCTGTTCTACCTCTCTCTTGGATCTGCTTACATCAAAATTACCTTATCGACCATCTCAATTTACTTGTAGTCCAATTGTCATTTCTACCCTTAGGATTTGGGGTATGTGTTGGGTTGCTGTTCTTGGAAGTGGGTGGGAAAAAAAGGGGAAAATGTGATTACTGTATTATTGTATATTGTAATAACTGTCAAATTCAATAAAAACATTTATTAAAAAAAAAAGAAAACCCTTGTGCAATCATGTTCACACATCTGAAAACAGTTTAGCTCGTTACAGAAGCTACAAAACTGACCTTCCTTTGAGCAGATTGAGTTTCTGGAGCATCACATTTGTGGGGTCAATTAAACGCTCAAAATGGCCAGAAAAAGAGAACTTTCATCTGAAACTCGACAGTCTATTCTTGTTCTTAGAAATGAAGGCTATTCCACAAAATTGTTTGGGTGACCCCAAACTTTTGAACGGTAGTGTAAATATATATATATATATATATATATATATATATATATATATATATATATATATATATATATATATATATATATATATATATATATATATATATATAGCTTATATATATAGCTTATATATATATATATATATATATATATATATATATATATATATATATATATATATATATATATATATATATATATATATATATATATATATATATATATGTGTGTATGAAATACTTGACTTTCAGTGAATTCTAGCTATATATATATATATATATATATATATATATATATATATATATATATATATATATATATATATATATATATATATATATATATATATATATATATATATATATATATATAATTTTATTTTATTATACATATAAATAAAATAAATACTTGAATTTCAGTGTTCCGGAGGCTATCCAATAGATGGCAGTATTGTCCTGTTTAAGAGTGTCACAACATTGCTGTTTACGGCAGACTAACTGCTTTACAGTAGACGAAAACGTGACTGCTGTTGTTGTGTATTGTTACCGCGCTGGGAGGACATTAATGAAACTGCCTAACAATAAACCCACATAAGACACTAAGAACTCGCCCTCGATCATTCTACAGTTATAACGTGATTGGGCAGGCACGCTGTTTATATTGTGGGAAAGCGGACGTGAAAACAGACTGTCGCCGCTGTCCCCACTCAGGTCCGCATGGAGCTGGAGGGGGCGTGGCCTCCAGCTCCGGCTGAATTCCGGGAGATTTTCGGGAGAACATTTCTTCCGGGAGGTTTTCGGGAGAGGCGCTGAATTCCGGGAGTCTCCCGGAAAATCCGGGAGGGTTGGCAAGTATGACATGAGCAAACTGGTCTTCCACATAACGCCAAACACGCTGTCTGCCATCTTCCCTGAACAGTGAAAACCAGGATTCATTCGTAAAGAGAACACCTCTCCAACGTGCCAGACGCCATGGAATGTGAGCATTTGCCCACTCAAGACAGTTACGACAAACTGCTGTCAGATCGAGACCCCGGTGAGAATGACGAGCATGCAGATGAGCTTCCCTGAGACGGTTTCTGTCGCAGTTTGTGCAGAAATTATTTGGTTATGCCAACCAGTTGTTGCAGCAGCTGTCCGGGTGGCTGGTCTCAGACGATCATGGAGGTGCACCTGCTGGATGTGGACGTCCTGGGCTGGTGTGGTTATGCATGATCTGTGGTTGTGAGGCTGGTTGGATGTACTGCCAAATTAAGACGGCTTATGGTAGATAAATGAACATTCAATTAAAGGGAAACAGCTTTGGTGGACATCCTGCAGTCAGCGTGCCAACTGCACGCTCTCTCAAAATTTGCAACATCAGTGGTATTGTGCTGTGTGATAAAACTACACATTTCAGAGTGTCAGGCTTGTCCCAGACAGTTTGGTTAGGTTTTAGTTTTTCCTCTGTGTTTATTTTATTTCCTGTCAGCGCTCTAATTTTGGTTCAGTTTCCTGCTTGTCTCCCTGAGCGTTGTTTCCCCTCAGCTGCGACTGATTGGCACCTGGCCACACCTGGTGTCAATTAGCCGGCTACTATTTAGACCTGCCTTGCCCTCCAGTCAGTGCTGGAGTATTGTCGCTGTAGCTGTAAACTGTATGCTGTGGACTGTTTGGGCTGTAAACTGTATGCTGTGGACTGTTTGCAGTATCCTGTATACCGATAGCTGTTTGCAGCTTGCTGTCTTCTTGTTCCTCGTTTCCTGTTTGCTGGTTCCTGTTCCCCGTTTCCAGTTTGCCTGTTCCTGGTTCCTGGTTTGTGTTTTTCCAGCATTTTTTGGACATTAAATCATGTTTTCCTGTATCAAGCCTGCCATCTCTGCATCTTGGGGTTCGTCACCACCTTCACGTGACACAGAGTGGCCTTTCAATGTGGGCAGCCTAAGGTACACCTGTGCAATTATCATGCTGTTTAATTAGCGTCATGATATGACTCACCTCTGAGGTAAAGTGGATTATCTTGGCAAAGAAGAAATGCTCAGTAACACAGATTTAGACAGATATGTGAACAAAATTTGAGAGGAACAGGTATTTTGTGTATATAATAAAAGTTATAGATCTTTTAGTTCAACTCGTTAAAAATGGGAGCAAAAACAAAAGTGTTGCATTTATATCTTTGTTAAGTTAAGTGTAGATGATAGATAGTTGTAATAAATGTGTTTTTATCATAACTCATTGCACATGATTGGATCATCCTGGTCACCTTGTTACGCCATATGACGGGAACTTCACAGAGTTCTTGATGAAGAGCGTGTAATTCTCTGCAGACAACAACAAGGGAGGACTGCATGTAGAAAAACAGACATGAGTATTAGTTCTATGTCTTTCAAGCAGATTGTAGAAAGTATTCCACATACACTTTGCACTTACTCTGGTATCTTTCTGTCGTTCTCAACTGGACACCAAGCCAGAACCTCACAGGTCATTGTGGTGGTGTTACACACACCCGTCATACGCCCTTCAAACAACAACATACATATGCATTTATGCGCACATATGTGTATATATATATATATATATATATATATATACTGTATATACGGCTTCCTCCCACCGCCAAAAACATGCACCTGGGGATAGGTTGATAGGCAAAACTAAAATTGGCCCTAGTGTGTGAATGTGAGTGTGAATGTTGTCTGTGTCTATCTGTGTTGGCCCTGTGATGAGGTGGTGACTTGTCCAGGGTGTACCCCGCCTTCCGCCCGAATGCAGCTGAGATAAGCTCCAGCACCCCCCGCGACCCCAAAAGGCACAAGCGGTAGAAATGGATGGATGGATGTGTATATATATATATATATATATATATATATATATATATATATATATATATATATATATATATATGTAATATATATATATATATTCTGTATACGTATCTATAAATGTATATATATGTTAGTTCAGGAAAAAACACAAGAGGATATATCATACCTGCAAGCCTATATCATCCAAAACAGGCTTGTAGGGATGATATAGCCTCTTGTGTTTTTTCCTGACCTAACATATATTCCGCTCTATCCCGGTATTGAGCACTGTATAATGGATAAACCACAGAAACCTCAACTATAAATATATATACCGGTGTATATATATATATATATATATATATATATATATATATATATATATATATATATATATATATATATATATATATATATATATATATACATATATATATATATATACATATATATATATATATATATATATATATATATATATATATATATATATATACTGTGTGTATATGTATGTATATATATATATATATATATATATATATATATATATATATATATATATATATATATATATATATATATATACTGTATATATACACACATTTATATATACATGCATATACATATACATATATATATATATATATACTTTATGGGAGTAACGATTGATTGATATAAATATCGATCGATTTATAATACTAAGATTCAAGAAAATTAATATGTGCTCCGCTAGTTGGCCTTCCAGAAGATATATATTGATCTAACATTGTTTTAAAAGCTTGTTAATCGATTTTATTGACACAATAAAAGAACACGTTTGCTTTAACAACGGCAGACTTCATATAAAGTTCATAGCACTTTTAAATAAATAAAGACATTAATGTTATTCAAAAAGATCAAAGATGGCGCTCCCCAGAAGGCGACGACGCAAAGGTCTCCGAGTTAACCTTGTGCTTTTACTTAATTTCCTCACCTTCTTGTGCAGAGCTCGAAGGACAAACAGTATTCTAAAAAAAAGTTTTTTTTATGATCAGGCGACCTTAATAAAGCTGAGATAGTGCAGCAATTTTGGGCTCTTTGACCCAGCTAATGCTGGAGTCCTTCTCTTGGCTAGCATACCATGCAAACTAGATGCTCGGACCACTGCAGACGGGGAAAACAGATGAAAACAAGCCGAAACGAAAGTGCGGCAGATATGGAGGAGCTGGCCATAGACTCTGGCGCATGGTTAGCAAAGGAAGGCTAACTCTATACTATTGGCAAATGTTCAGTTTCTGGAAAATAAGATGGACACACTTGTACTTCAGCAGCAAGACTCAGGGTGGAAGAACGGCTGCCCTCGTTAAACAAGCATGGGGCATCGACAGTAAGGGGATTTCCAACTCCTGCTCTGAAAATTTAGAATATTCTGACTTTGATAATAAAGCCATTTACATAAAACTGCAATGTATTATTGTGTGTCGTGTACATCGGCCCAGGGTGTGGAGTTACTGAATCGATTTCAACTCACTAAATCGTTTTGAATGGTACCAATCTAAATAAATTAATATTGTCCCTGAATCGTATCGACACTCAAACTACAAATCAAACTGTTGTTAAAACGAAATCGTTACAACCCTATATATGTGTGTATGTGTATATATATATATATATATATATATATATATATATATATATATATATATATATATATATATATTCATATATATATTCATATATATATATATATATATATATATATATATATATATATATATATATATATATATATATATATATATATATATGTATGTGTGTGTGTGTGTGTGTGTCTGTGTGTGTGTGTGTGCAATACTGTCGTGGTCAAAGGTTCACATACACTTGTAAAGAACATAATGTCATGGCTGTCTTGAGTTTCCAATAATTTCTACAACTCTTATTTTTTGTGATAGAGTGATTGGAGCACATACTTGTTGGTCACAAACACATTCATGAAGTTTGGTTCTTTTATGAATTTATTATGGGTCTACTGAAAATGTGACCAAATCTGCTCGGTCAAAAGTACACATACAGTGATGTTAATATTTGGTTACATGTCCCTTGGCAAGTTTCACTGCAATAAGGCACTTTTGGTAGCCATCCACAAGCTTCTGGCAAGCTTCTGGTTGAATTTTTACCTCTCCTTTTGCCAAAATTGGTACAGTTCAGCTAAATTTGTTGGTTTTCTGACATGGATTTGTTTCTTCAGCATTGTCCACACATTTAAGTCAGGACTTTGGGAAGGCCATTCTAAAACTTTAATTCTAGCCTGATTTAGCCATTCCTCTACCACTTTTGACATGTGCTTGGGGTCATTGTTCTGTTGGAACATCTAACTGTGCCCAAGACCCAACCTCTGGGCTGATGATTTTAGGTTGTCTTGAAGAATTTGGAGGTAATCCTCTTTTTTCATTGTCCCATTTACTCTCTGTAAAGCACCAGTTCTATTGGCAGCAAAACAGGCCCAGTGTATAATACTATGACCACCATGCTTGACGGTAGGCCTGGTGTTCCTGGGATTAAAGGCCTCACCTTTTCTCCTCCAAACATATTGCTGGGTATTGTGGCCAAACAGCTAATTTTTTGTTTCATCTGACATCACATGGACACAGATAAGACCTTCTGGAGGAAAGTTCTGTGGTCAGGACAATGACCCCGAACACACGTCAAAAGTGGTAAAGGAAAGGCTAAATCAGGCTAGGATTAAGGTTTTATAATAGTCTTCCCAAAGTCCTGACTTAAACGTGTGGACAATGCTGAAGAAACAAGTCCATGTCAGAAAACCAACACATTTAGCTGAACTGCACCAATTTTGTCAAGAGGAGTGGTCAAAAATTCAACCAGAAGCTTAATTAAATTAAATTCATAAAATTCATAAAAGAACCAAACTTCATGAATATTTTTTGTGACCATCAAGTATGTGCTCCAATCACTCTATCACAAAAAAATTGAGTTGTAGATATTATTGGAAACTCAAGACAGCCTGACATTATGTTCAAATTAATGGGGTAATCGTCGCTTTCTCGGTCCGAATGTCTCTTGCTCCATTGTAAACAACGGGGAATTGTGAAGAATCCTTCCTCCTGTGACGTCACGCTACTTCCGGTAGGGGCAAGGGTTGTTTTTATCAGATACCAAAAGTTGCGATCTTTATCGTCGTTGTTCTATACTAAATCCTTTCAGCAAAAATATGGCAATATCGCGAAATGATCAAGTATGACACATAGAATGGATCTGCTATTCCCGTTTAAATTTTAAAAATTCATTTCAGTAGGCCTTTAACAGACGCAATCCACATTGCACACGTTTATTAGATCAACTTTGCATGTGCTATAAAGTTTGCATGTGTTTTAGTTTACGCAAACCTTTAGTAAATCAGGCTGTTAGGGGACATGGACAAAATGATTGGTTGACTTAGCTGTCAATCTGTGATTTGCAACATTATTTTCTCTAATTGTAAGTTGTTTCATAAAATGTATAAGTGTTTTGCACTTCAAGGTCAACGTTCAAAACAGTTTCAGGTTTGATAAATCACATTGTGAGTGATAAATGATTATATTTGCATCTCCTCCTCTGATTATACGTAATTACGTAATAACCGGCATTATTATGCATATGCATGAAAGCAAACACACCAAATGGATTGTGAACTATTTTGATCATTTAACGGATACAATATTCAACACACAACCTTTTTAGATCAATTTTGCTCGTTTTAATACTCGCAAACCTTTAAGACACTGAGCAGGCACCGTTTATTTTGAGCAAGGAAAAAAGCAAAGCTTTACTGCTTACACGTGTGATTTATGTACCTTTAGATAACATTGATAAACTTGCCGTTTCTATTATCTGCTGTGATATGTGTCCATGCTGGCTGAATTTGACAAAGACACATCAAACACTCACTATACGTTTCCATGCATTAAATTAGTCTGATTTCTCATATAGTTTGTTTTTTTATATTTTTATACCTACATGTGAAGTCCAAGTGTCCATGCACACTCTGTAATGCAACTATTGGTCATACGCCATATGCCTCCCGTACACTGGGGGGAGGGGTGCTTATTAAATTTTAGCGCGGGTAACTGAATTGCTTTTCCGGTTGACCTGTGACGTCACACGAGGCATTACAGATCCTTACAACTTGTTTTAACTGATGTTCGCCGCAATATTGGCACATATTAAACATATTAAGTCTCTAATGGCTATGCTGATGTTAAAGGGAAACTTCGGTTTTTTTCAACCTGGGCCCTGTTTTCATAATTTTTTCTGTATATGTGAGTGCTGGATAAAACATTTTTTGAGGTCGCGCCAGTATTGAGCAGGGCAGGCAGCCTCCAGCCCAGCTAACGCTCGTACACAGGGCAACTGGCTCTCGTCAAAATTCGGCCTATAAACATGCATTTTTTTCACACTGACAGGCTCAGATAGTTACAATGAGTGTCCGACAACATACTAGAAAGGAGAAATTAACGTATGTCTCTACCTTTAGCTGGAGATCGCTGTTTGTTGTGAGCTGTGTCCAAATCTCACCACGCTACAAATCTCGTTCCGAAATCTCGCGATAACTCGCGACAAAACACCGGTGGAAAAACAGTTACCTGACTGAGGTGAAGAGAGACGACCGAAGTGATTTTGTATTGGACTAAGTTACCGAAGACTGTTAGTTTAGTTTTATAGAAAAGGATAAAAGTAACTGTTTTTCCACCGGTGTTTTGTCGCGAGTTATCGCGAGATTTCGGAACGAGATTTGTAGCGTGGTGAGATTTGGACACAGCTCACAACAAACAGCGATCTCCAGCTAAAGGTAGAGACATACGTTAATTTCTCCTTTCTAGTATGTTGTCGGACACTCATTGTAACTATCTGAGCCTGTCAGTGTGAAAAAAATGCATGTTTATAGGCCGAATTTTGACGAGAGCCAGTTGCCCTGTGTACGAGCGTTAGCTGGGCTGGAGGCTGCCTGCCCTGCTCAATACTGGCGCGACCTCAAAAAATGTTTTATCCAGCACTCACATATACAGAAAAAATTATGAAAACAGGGCCCAGGTTGAAAAAAACCGAAGTTTCCCTTTAAATAGCAAACAGCATAAATCAATGATTTTGGACTGCGCTACGAATATGACCAAGAATGTATCGGAGCGGATGCAGGTCCGATGCAAAAAAAGACCAGCGGAAGAGTTTTTTCCGAAGGAATTTACGTAAACAAAACCTTCATTCAAAAGGCTCTGTGGATTGAAGGAAGGAGTTTTAAATCCGAAGGAAAAGACAGTTCGGGGCCCGACTGATATTGTTCCAGATGAAAGTTGTTATTGTTTTGGCCTATCTTAAAAGTTGTGCGGAAAGTTAATCAGTTTGGAGTACACAACTGCAGCATGAAAAGGTTTGTGTGCGCTTTATTATTCGCCTTTGATATACCTGCTTCGTTATTTTTCATCTCATTCGTATTTCTTTCGGGAGTCCGAATTAAGCAGGCATTTTACATTTCCTTAGCTACCTTTTTAAATGAATCTGTTTCTTTTTTTTCTACCTTTCAAGCACTTCAAAATGTTCTCTTCTGTTAATTTGTGAAGCAAATAAAACATATTTTCTGCATTACAATTGTCGCTATGTTTTTATTGAATGGCATCTGCTTCCGGGTTGTATTCCGCACGTTGGTACTGGCGCATGCGCAGTACGAAGGGTCCTCTACGGCCGCACACACAGCCCCTCGAGGGACCTGGTTTCCAATCGCATAATACAGGTGTGTTAGCCCGACTTTTTAAAAACAACGAACACGATCGGATTAAGGTGTTTCCATGGGTTGTAGGAGGCTTATTTGGAGCCGAACTATTTGAGAAGTCGAACTAATTTTGTACATGGACACACACTGAATGTCTACTCATGTCTATGGATGTTCTCATTCATCCAAGTCATAGTATTCTCAGGGCATTCAATCGATGGCAACTGGACTTGTTGTTTTTTTTCTTATAAGACGTTTCGCCTCTCATCCTTCCCTTCTTCAGTTAATGCTTATAGACTTAGATTGGTCAGGTCTAGTCTAGCGGCTGGTGACGAATATTTATACTCCAACACCAGGAGCGTGTGCCTGGGCAAGAGTGGTTCCGCCCTATTGTAATGATAAAAACAACTGCTGTGATGCAAACGCGCAATCCTACCGTCAATCCAGTGTAATTCCCTTAGCATTGAGATAGTGTGACACAGCGATCATTGTTAATCGACCACTATCCGTTCAAAATAGTCTGAATCACCCACGTTAGCATTCCATTCAGTTGTAAACAAATGGCAAAAAAACAAAATAAAATGGCCAGAAACATTCTTTGAAGCCTACTTGGATGAGAGGCGAAATGTCTTCTAAGACACGCCAAACAGTCCAGTTGTGATCGATTGAATGCCCTGTGAATTTTCTTCTTATATTTTATGAAGTGGACATTAAAGCTCAAAAACTGCAAGATTTCAATAAGTGTTGTCTTGTTAAAGCAGCTTATTTATGTATTTTTTAAACAATATTTACAGTCAATATAATATATTGTATTGTCTGGATTTCATTTGTTTTAATGCATCAGTAACATTTACAGTAAATTAAGCATGACTACCCCCAGGACCCAAGAAACCCATCTACCAGGAGTAAAAGAGTCATGATGAAAAGTTTGGGAGAAGGAGCTACACAAGGGAGACAACCCTAACAGAAAACAAGACCTCAACGGCTGAACAGGCAACTGTGAGGGCGGATGAAGGCTGCAACAGACTATAGAAGTGCCGTTTGTCTTGGTTCTCCATGCCACAGAGTCCACTTCTTAATCTGCCAAGTGCTGTGTGTTTGACGAAGCGCAACTTCAGATTTATTTTTAAAAAAAATCACGCGAAGGCGTCCATCACCTCACCTCATCTCATCTCATTTATGTCATCTACATCATCATACCACACTACAAGTCTGTCGGTGATCAAGGATTGGCAATGGGGGCAGGCTCGTGAGGCTGGGAGCCCCTAGTCAGAATTGACACGTACAGCGGGAACATTTTGCTATAATGTCGTTCTTGCTTCTGGATTCGAAGTGAAGAAGCAAGTTGGTCAGCGGTGTTCTGACTGAGCAGTCCTATTTAGGATCCACTCTGCTCACCCAATTTTGGGAGGGGGCTAGAAAAGGTGCCCTAAACATAGTTTCACTTAGTCTACTCTGCCTGGGGCCGCCCAGGGGAGCACCACCCAAGCGGTAGGAAAAAGAAGGATATGTACAAAAATATGAAACTTGGAACTTGGAATATACGAACGTTAATGGACAAGGAAAAGTCAGACAGACCAGAGAGAAGAACAGCTTTTGTGGCAAGAGAACTTCAGAAGTTCAATTTTGATATTGTTGCTCTCCAAGAGACCAGGAGAGCGGAAGAAGGCCAGTTGAGGGAAGAACAGGGCAACTACACTTCCTTTTGGAAAGGAAAAGCAGCAGACCAACCCAGAATACACGGGGTAGGATTTGCCATTAGAAATGAACTACTTGGTCAACTAACAGAACAACCCGTAGGTATAAATGAAAGACTTATGACTCTAAGAATCAGCCTAAAACACAACCAACATGCTACTCTCATAAGTGCATATGCCCCAACTCTAGGTGCTGAAGAAGAAACTAAGGAGGCTTTCTATGCGGAGTTTGATGAGCTCATCCCTACAACACCACAACACGATAAACTTATTATTCTTGGTGATTTCAATGCAAGAGTTGGAAAAGATCACAATATATGGGAGGGTGTAATTGGACATAATGGTGTAGGTAAGGCCAATGCAAATGGGGCCTTACTTCTGACCAAATGTGCGGAACACAATTTGATAATTACCAACACCATCTTTAGACAAAGGAATTCCGTCAAAGTGTCCTGGCAACACCCAAGATCAAAGCACTGGCACTTGATTGACTATGTTATAGTGAGGAAGAGGGACCAACAAGATGTGCTTCATACCAGAGCTGTAACTGGTGCAGATGAGTGCTGGTCAGATCACAGATTGATTGCATCAGTTATGAGGCTAAAACTAAAGGCTCGAAGAAAATGTCACAACAAACCACACAGCAAAAAATACAATGTTGAATGTTTAAAGGAAGATGAGCATGCCATGGAACTACAAAGAAACCTGGAAGAAACAATACCCAACAAATCCCCTACAAACATCACAGAACACTGGGAGCAATTAAAGGTAGCAATCAGAAAAGCATGCGTTAACTCAATTGGATACAAAACCAGGAAACATGAGGACTGGTTTGATCAAAACAACACAGAACTGCAACAGCTCATGAATAGAAAAAGAGAAGCTTTCATACAACTTAAGAATGACCCTAACTCCATTTTAAAGAAAAATCAGTATCAAGAAATCAAAAGTGATGTACAACGAACGGTGCGAGGCATGAAAAATAAATGGTGGCAGTCAAAGGCTGAAGAAATACAACTCTTAGCTGATAACAACAATTACAAGGCATTCTTTACAGCGACAAAAGAGATGTATGGACCATCGATACAAGGTCAGGTGCCCCTCAAGAGCAAAGACGGGGGTACCATTCTGAAGACCAACAAAGAAATCAATGCACAGTGGCGAGAGCATTTTGAAGAACTGCTGAACCAACAAACTGTCTATAACAGGGATGTTCTCAATGCCATACCCCAACAGACCATCAAAATGGACCTAGGAGACATACCAACCCTGGAAGAAATGAAGAAATCCATCTCACGAATGAAAGCTGGCAAAGCGGCAGGCCCAGACGGAATTCCAATTGAAATATTTAAGCATGGTGGAAACAAACTACAAGAACATCTATATCAAATTATACAAAAAATTTGGAGTGAGGAAGAAATACCACCAGAGCTAAAGAATGCCAACATTGTGAAGATATACAGGGGAAAGGGTGATAGAGCAGAATGTGGCAATTACAGAGGCATATCACTACTCAGTACTGCCGGTAAGGTCCTGTCAGGAATCCTCAACACAAGACTTCAGACCATTGCTGAGGACATACTCCCATAATCTCAATCCGGCTTTAGACCAAACAGAGGAACAACTGACATGATATTCTCAGTGAGACAACTCCAAGAAAAATGCATTGAACAAAATAGGCCCCTCTATATGGCGTTTATTGACCTCACAAAAGCATTTGACACTGTCTCCAGGGAACTACTTTGGGAAGTACTGGCAAGATCAGGATGTCCTCCAAAATTCATCAGTATAGTCCGATTAATGCATGACAATATGACAGCTACAGTACTTGGGAATGGCCATGATTCTGCTCCTTTTGAAGTAAAAACTGGAGTAAAACAGGGATGTTTGAAAGCCCCGACACTGTTCTCCGTCTTTATCTCTGTTGTGATCCACATTGCATATTCACGAATACCAGCTGAGCTATTTCAAATTGCATTTCGGCTAGATAGAAAACTGTTCAACCTGAGGAAGCTGCAAGCCAGAACAAAAGTTTCAAGGTCCACAGTGGTAGAATTTCAATATGCCGATGATAATGCAATAGCAGCCCAGAGTGCAGAAGATTTGCAAATAATACTGGATGCATTTAACTATGCATACACACAACTTGGACTTAAAATAAATGCAAAGAAAACACAAGTACTCTACCAACCATCGCCTAAGGACATCATCCTGCAACCACCAGCAATAAAGATAGAAGAAGTGGCTCTTGAAAATGTAGAAAGCTTCACATACCTTGGTAGTATAATGTCTTCAAATGCTAACATTGATGCAGAAGTCAATCACAGAATCAGGCAAGCTGCTGCAGCCTTTGGAAAGCTTAAGACTCGAGTGTTCCAAAATCATGACATCAGACTAGATACAAAAATCAAAGTGTTCAGAGCAATTGTTATAACAACTTTGCTATATGGTTCAGAGGCATGGACAGCATATCAAAGACACATCACAGCACTTGAAAGGTTTCAACAGCGATGTCTACGCCAGATGATGAATATTAAGTGGCAAGATATGAGAACAAACATCAGTGTACTTGAACAGGCCATGCTTCCCAGTGTAGAGAGTACAATTGTTAAATACCAACTACGATGGACAGGGCATGTCGTACGGATGAATGACGACAGACTGCCAAAACAGATGTTGTACTGTCAGCTAAATGAAGGGAAAAGAAATGTTGGCGGGCAGAGAAAACGCTACAAGGATTGCTTAAAGAAGACTTTGAAGCAATGTGAAATAGATACTACATCCTGGGAAGACCTAGCAAAAGACAGAATAACATGGAGAACTGCAGTCAGTGAAGGAGTGACAAAGTATGAGGAGAAAAGAACATCTATGATACTTGAAAAAAGGAGGAGACTGGAAAGAAGAGTCATGCCAAAATGTATATTACCACCTGGTCTGATCTGTCCCATATGCGGCAGAAACTTCAAAGCTCGTATTGGCTTGTACAGTCACTACAGAGCACATCATTCTTAGGGACGATGGACCCCTATCTTCTAACAGAAGAGGAGCCAGCAAGCAAGCAAGCAAAATTAAATATACTGTAAAATTTTACCCAATATGTTATTTATTTTATAAATAATAACATGCACATGTTATTTATTTTATAAATGTAATAACAATATAATATTTCACATAACTGGACATGTTATTTGTTTTAATGCTTCAGTAATATCAACAGTAATGTAATATAATGTAATATTTTACATATTGTTGGACGTATTAATTGTCTTAATACTTCAGTAATATTAACAGTGATTGTAATGTCATGTAATATTCAATTAATGTGGACATGTTCACCAGCTGAACGCAGGTTTATGTACACATTTGAGTGAAACAAGACAAGACAGACGCAAACAATGTATGCTGGCAAGGACATAAAATGTTCAAGTTCTGAGTCAATGTTTTTTTTATGAAGAGCCAAAGCCCATTTCGCAAACATCATCATTGTGTGACAATCATCATGTGTTAAAAAGGCTTTGAGAAGTGTGATCAGGTTTTGGACTGAATCCAAGTCAAATAAACCAAAGATCAACTTTATTCCTGCACGTAAACATACTGTAAGACAATTATAAATCCATAGCACACTGGCAGGATTTACCGTGTCCTGTACGTTTGTACGCCCCTCCCTGACAATCCACATCTGAGCTGCAGTTGTGCTTTCCTGGAAGCTGTTGGAACAAAAACAGTGCTCACACTTTGCATAGGACTAATAGAAATACATAATAATCATTTTATAGGATCAATAGAAATACACAGTGATTATTGCATAGGACCAATAAAAATGCATAATAAGTATTGTATAGAACCAATAGAAATACATAACAATAAGTGAAATAATTGAAATACATAATAGTTTTGTAGAACCAATAGAAATACATAAAAATGATTGGATATGACCAATATAGAAAAATAATAATCATTGTAAAAGGACCATTATGAATACATAACTAGATGAGGCAATTCATGAAGGAATAAGTTGAACTGAAATGCTGATAGAATGTAGTATGAATATAAGAATAGTTTGAATGTTGAAATTGTTTTAATGTTGAAGAGCTGACGCTGAACTGAAATGCTAATGGCTGTAGGGTTAGTGTAGATATGGTTTGAATGCTGAAATGGTTTGATTGTTGAAGCTGTTTTGAATGTTGAAAAGCTGAACTGAAATACAAGTGAAAATGCAGAAATGGTTTGAAAGTTGAAATAGAATGTTAAAGTGGTTTGAGAGGTGAAGAGCAGAAGCTGTACTGACATCACACGACTCCAAAAACACAATAAGACTGTAAAGACCCTCTCCATTAAAGAAGAGGATGTACGCCGGCAGTTCTTGAAGCTGAATACGCGGAAGGCCCCCGGGCCGGATGGTGTCTCCCCCTCCACTCTCAGACACTGTGCGGACCAGCTGGCTCCTGTCTTCACTGACATTTTTAACACCTCTCTGGAGCTATGCCGCGTGCCGTCCTGCTTTAAGACTTCTACCATTGTCCCTGTCCCCAAGAAAGCACGGATCACAGGACTAAATGACTACAGGCTGGTCGCGCTGACGTCTGTGGTCATGAAGTCCTTTGAGCGCTTGGTCCTGCCCCACCTCAAGGACATCACCGCCCCCCTCCTGGACCCACTGCAGTTCGCCTACAGAGCCAACAGGTCTGTGGATGATGCAGTGAACCTGGCCCTCCACTTCATCCTGGAGCATCTGGACTCCCCAGGAACCTACGCTAGGATGCTGTTTGTGGACTTCAGCTCTGCTTTCAACACCATCCTCCCTGGACTGCTACGAGACAAGCTCTACCAGCTCAGCGTGCCCGACTCCCTCTGCAGTTGGATTAATGACTTCCTGACAGACCGAAGACAGCACGTAAGGCTGGGGAAGATTGTCTCGGACAGTCGAACCACAAACACTGGTACTCCTCAGGGCTGTGTACTCTCCCCCTGGCTCTTCTCCCTGTATACAAACTGCTGCACCTCCAGTCACCAATCCGTAAAACTGCTCAAGTTTGCGGATGACACCACCCTCATCGGGCTCATTTCGAATGGCGATGAGTCCGCCTACAGGAGAGAGGTAGACCGGCTGACGTCCTGGTGCAGCCTCAACAACCTGGAGCTGAACGCCCAGAAAAATGTGGAGATGATCATGGACTTCAGGAAAGTCACAGCCCCACCATCCCCCCTCACCCTGATTGACTCTCCCACCCCCGTCCCCATTGTGGACTCCTTCCGTTTCTTGGGCACCACCATCACCCAGGACCTCAAGTGGGAGCTGACCATCAGTTCCCTCATCAAGAAGGCCCAGCAGAGGATGTACTTCCTGCGGCAGCTGAGGAAACTTAAGGTGCCGACCGAGATGCTGGTGCAGTTTTACTCAGCCATCATAGAGTCCATCCTGACCTCCTCCATCACAGTGTGGTTCCCCGGCGCCACAGTCCAGGATAAGAATAGACTGCAACACATCGTACGTGCTGCGGAGAAGGTGATTGGCTGCAAGCTCCCACCCCTCCAGGACTTGTTCTCCTCCAGGACCAGGAGGCGTGTGGGTCGGATCACAGCTGACTCTTCTCACCCTGGACACACACTATTCTCCCCTCTCCCCTCAGGCAGGAGACTATGCTCCATCCAGACCCACACCTCCTGCCACCTGAACAGTTTTTTCCCCTCGGCCATAAAATGTTAGCATGCTAACATTAGCATGGTAACATGGGAACAGCTAGCATACTTATAAGATGGCCCCAAGTAACGGAATCAATGATTATTAGGTTTAAAATGTACAAAATTAACTAAAGTGCTAGCATACATTGTTAGCATGCTAACATTAACATTCTGACAGAGGAACAGCTAGCATACGTCCAAGATGGGGCCATGTAATAAAATTAATGAGCTGAACATGTTGGTATTAGAACTAATTAAATCGGTTGAGAAATGTGGGGATTGTGGAACTCGGAAAATGTCCTACTCATTTTGGTGGGAATTTCCTGGTAATTTGGGAATTTCAGAAAAAGAGGGAATTTCTTAAAGGCGATAAATAGCATGAATGTCCTAAATGAGCTGAATTGGTTGGTGTTGGAATGGTTTGAATCGGTGAAGAAATGTGTTAGTAGTGACAATTGATAATTGAAAAATAGTGTTACAGAATTTCAGGAATTCATTAATATCCAGGAAAACTGGAATTTGGTGGTGAACTTGGGAACGTGTTAGTTTGAATGTCCAGTTGTTGGTGTTGGAATGGTTTGAATAGGTTGAAAAATGTGGCAATTGTGCAACTTGGAAAAATGTCCCATTCATTTCAATGGGAACTTCCTGGAAATTCGGGAATTTCGGCAAAAGCGGGATTTTTTTAAAAAATGATCATAAATGTCTGGGAGGAACTGGACGAAGTGGCTGGGAGAGGGAAGTGTGGGGTTCCCTGCTTAGGCTGCTGCCCCCGCGACTCGACCTCGGATAAGCGGAAGAAGATGGATGGATGGATGTCCTGAATTAGCTGAATTGTTGTTTTCTTGTTGGAATTGTTTAAATCGGTCAAGAAATGTTAAAGTAGTAACAGTTTTATAATTGAGAAATGGTATTACAGAATTTCAGGAAAACCGGGGAATTTTTGAAGTTCCTAAACCAACTTGTTTTTTGTCCTGTATAAGAGGAATGTTTTGAGAGTGAAATGGTTGAAATGGGTTAAAAAATGTCAAAGGAGTCATCGCACTAAAAAAGGATGGAAATAAGGTTAGAAAAAAAACAGGAATTCCTGGAAATTTGTTGAGCGTGGAAAAATTGTAGATTGAATGTCCAGAATGAGTTGAATGTGTTGAAGTTGGAATGGTTTGAAACAGTTGAAAAATGTGGGAATAGTGGACATTTGAAAAATGGACAACTAATTTTGAATGGGGAAATGTCCCTAAAAACGGGGAATTCTGGAAAATCTGCAATTTTAATTTTTTTTAATTGTTAAAAAAGAGCACACAATTCCTGAACAGGCTTAATAATTGGAACGGTTTGAATTAGATGAAAAATGTGGGAGTTGTGGAACTTTGAAAAAAGTCTCATTCTTTTTAATGGGAATTTCATGAAAATTTGGGAATTTAGGGAAATGAGCGATTTTTTTAAAAAATGGTAAAAAACTTAAATGGTCGGTGTTGAAATTTTTCAAAATGGTCGAGAAATGTTGAAGTAGTAACATTTTTAATTGAGAAATGATAATACGGAATTTCGGAAAAACTGGGAATTTGTTACGGCTCAGACCCCTGTCGTCTGTGCGCACCTGGGGACACGCCCACGGCCGCGCAAACCCAGGGACGCGCCGCGCGCGTCTCCGCCCTGCAGCAGCCACCAGCTGCAATCACTCACCGGAGAGCTGCACACCTGGGACTGATGAGGGCAAGCCGCATAAAGGGACCAGTGAACCCAAGGATCGGGGCGGGAACTTAGTTTTCTCATGGTGACCCGTAAGCTAAGCTAAGCTAAGCTAAGCTAAGCTAAGCTAAGCTAAGCTAAGCTAAGCTAAGCTAAGCTAAGCTAAGCTAAGCTAAGCTAAGCTAAGCTAAGCTAAGCTAAGCTTTAGCTCTCGCTCCTTGTTTTCCTCTCCGTGCCTTAACCCCCCCCCTGTCTTCTTCCGTGTCCCTGCAGTACCCTCCGTCGCCTGGACAGTGAGCTGTGCGCCTCACTTTTCCCTGGATCTCCCCCCTGTGTTTTTGGACTGCCTCCCTTGTTCCTGACTCCTCGCTCGCCCCTGGACTTGACGCCCCTCTCAGCCCCACGGACCCCCGCTTGTATCCCGGATCACCTGCCTGCCCCCTGGACTTCCTCTTCTCTTGTTCAACACTTTGGTAACACACACTTCAGTTAAATTACACACATAATCTTACACCACAAACTCATTACCTTTTGGATCTAGTTCACACTCCATTTTCCTTAGTTTATTATATTAGTATTGTTTGTTATTAATATATATATTGAATATATATAAATATATATTAAATATTTGTATATACTGCCCCCTGGTGTATGTTTGCCGTCACCTCCCCTAGTAAACATTACAGAATTTTTCCATTTCAAAAAACAACTTTGTTTTTCGTCCTGATTAAGAGGAATGTTTTGACGGTGGAATGGTTGAAATGGGTGAAAGGAGTAGTCAACAGAAAATAGTGTGAAAATAGGGTTCGGAAAACTGGGAATTCTGGGAATTCCTGGAATTTTTTTTAACTTGAAAAAGTGATAGATTGTATGTCCAGGACGAGTGGAATATGTTAAAGGTGGAATGGTTTGAACCGGTTGAAAAATTGGAATTTGGAAATGGTTGAAGTTTGAAAAATGGCCAATTCATTTTGAATGGGAAAAATGTCCCGGAAAAGCGGGAATTCTGGGAAATTTGGGACTTTTTGGAAAGCCTGCGATTGTTGATAGTTTGAAGCTGGAAAGGCTTGAATCGGATGAAAACTGGAAGGTAGAGTGTGCCAAAATCTGGAGAATAATAATAATAGATTAATTTTGGTGTAGAAAAACATATGTGTGAATGCTTTGGAGCAGGGGTCACCAACGCGGTGCCAGGTCGCCCGTAAGGACCAGATGAGTCGCCCGCGGGCCTGTTCTAAAAAAAAATAAAAAATATATATATATATATATTTTTTTTTTTTTTTTTTTTTTTTTTTAAATTAAATCTACATAGAAAAAACACAAGATACACTTTCAATCAGTACATCAACCCAAACAACCTCCCCCATGCACACTCATCCACACCCGCTCACACAAAAGGGGTTATTTATTTCTGCTACCAATATTCTGGTTCCCACAACATAGACAACACATCTGCAAGGGACACAGTCCCTGAAGCACACATGATTGTATAGGCTGCTGGTCCACTAACATTTTCATTAATTACTATTTTTTTATGTAATTATTTTTATATTGTTTTACTTTCTTTTTTATCCAAGAAAATGTTTTTTATTTATTTATCTTATTTTATTTTATTTTTTAAAAAAGGGCCTTATCTTCAACAGACCAGGTTGTCAATGAAATTAGATTTGTTTAAAGGGTTTTTTAAACCAGGCCCAGTCCAGATCATGTCCAAGTCGGACTCAGCAACACACACCTTCATTTATGTACACAGAAAAAAATTAGGGAACACAACAGATTGCATATAATTTATAAATAAAATTACATTTTCAAAATAAGCATTTATGTACAGTCCAGATTATGTCCAGGTCACTCAAATTAGGGAACACAACAACAGATATCATATAATCTATAAACATAATTATACTTTCAAAATAAGCCTTTGAGGACTTCTCATCTTTTTTTTAATGTTTGGCATCATTATCGTTTTCAACCATGTAACTTTCTAAAAATAGAAAATACTGAATAAATGTTTTAAAGAAAGTAATACTAAGTGAATATCTGTTTTTGGCCTTAAAAATAAACATTTTACCGAGTACTATAATTAAATTGACTAAATCATGATTGTTAATGAACTCTCCTAAAATAACTTCATAAACAAACCAATCCTTAAACACATTTTTTCAACTTCCACCCAAAACAAAGACACAATATGACAATACCAAAACAAATGCAGGGTGGATTCAGGCTCCTGACAACAAAATCGGCAATCATCTGACTCTGTCATATTCCATAATTTTAACATTTTCGCTGTGGGTAAGAAGTTATAAATAATTTTAATTTGAAAATAACGATTTTGCACATCGATAGTGGTTTTATAGATTAGTTTGAATATGGCATCCCATGGCAACGGCCAGTCAAAAAAGTCCTCCCATTTTCCATTTGTGTTGTATGAGGCAGCCTTCAAAGATTTCTTTATTAAATAAAAATTATATATTTTTCTATTTATTTTAGTTCCTTTTTGCCAACTAGAATTTCTTAGAGGTTTACAAACTAATAATTTAGTAGTTCCATAATTAATTATTTGTTTCCATCTTCTCCCAATTACTCCAGTTAGTTGATAAAATGAAAAGCTTGAGCAAGCATCACCATACATAGCTCTAAATTCATCATACTTCATAATTTTACCATTCTCATTGATGATAATATTGACAAAAATGATTCCTCTTTCAAACATATTTTTCCAAAAGAAAGGCTTTCCATCTATTACAATATTAGAGTTCATCCATATTAACTGCTGCAAAATATCGTCTCTTTTTTCTGGCACATAAAATTGAAAACACCACTATGAGTGGATTGTTTCCTTTATAAACCCCGCCATGTTTCCCAGCAGACTCTCTGGGAGGGGATCACTTGTAAAAAAGGATACAATTTCTTTTGATACAGTACATGTTTTTTGTCCAACAGGACATTTGTGTACCACTCAATGTTTAAATACATCTTTGGAACAATTGATGCTTTTAAAGACAGACACATAGCTTCAAGGTTGAGAAGTTTCAGGCCCCCATATTCATACTCTTTGTACAAAACCTTTCTTTTAATCTTTTCTGGTTTGCCGTTCCAGACAAAATCGAAGACCCTCCGCTCATAAATCTTAAAGTTTTGTGATGGAGCTGGTAATGACAAAAACAAATAAATAAATTGAGGAATAATTAACGAGTTGGCAATAGACATTTTACCATACAAGGTTAGGGATTTCCCTTTCCATAATTGCATAATTTTGTCCAGCTTTCTTAGTCGATTATCATAATTTACTGAGCCTAGATCTTCCAGATTTTCTGGGACAACAACACCAAGTATGTTAACTGGTCCATCTGTCCACAAAACAGGCACTTTGCATTCCATTCGAAAGGACGTTCCCTTTAGATTTCCGATCCTTAACATTTTACATTTATCATAATTAAGCTTAAGGCCAGATTGCTGTGAAAATATGTCCAAAAGATTAAGAAGGTTCCGCAAACAATGAGGAAAAATCTTATCTTTGTGAATCAGCCTTTTCTGACATGAACTTCATCAAGAACAAACACAGAACACGCCTCACTGATGCACATCTGCAAGACTCACTCAGAGTTGCAGTGTCAAGTTACACACCAGAGTACAACACACTAGTTAACAGCATGCAATGCCAGGCTTCCCACTAACTGACAAAGAAACAGATAACAGATTTGGTGTCCAGTTAAAAGGTTGACATGATTTAAAAATTTGAGAGTTTACTTTTGTATTTTACATGAGTTATTATTTGTACAAACATGGTGCAAAGTAATTCATGATTTGTTAAAAAATGTTAGTGGCTAGCTAGTTAAAATGGGATATTGTGATTTCACAAGACTGTCTTAGAAGTGATCATTTGAAAATGTTCAATTTGAAAAATGTGCACTTAGAGAAAATATAAAAATAAAGTGTTGCATATTGATATTTATCTGTTTCTATATATATTTATTGTGAGAAATCATTAAGATGATCAGTGTTTCCACAAAGATAAATATAATTAATTATTAATAATAACAGAGTTAAAGGTAAATTGAGCAAATTGGCTACTTCTGGCAATTTATTTAAGTGTGTATCTAACTGGTAGCCCTTCGCATTAATCAGTACCCAAGAAGTAGCCCTTGGTTTCAAAAAAGTTGGTGACCCCTGCTTTGGAGCATTCACACAATTATTATATAGGGCCTATAGAAATGAATAATCATTGTATGAGACCTGTGGCTTCCTATTTCTGTCCTGCCACCTCTCTCTCTCTCTCTCTCTCTGATTTAATGCCAAAAACATTATGACAGACCGCCTTAAACAGAATGGAATTTAATTGTTTTTTACTGAGACACCCAGAATGTACATGAATATAAAGAATGTGGTATTTACAATATTAACTATGACCGATAATACACTGAATATTGACAACATATGAACGTCACACCACCTCTTGATGGACATATTTTACAATCAAGCGAAACGCAACAAAAATGCAACAAACACAGTGAAATATGTACACTGCTTGGTGCATCGTCTGAGCTGTTGTGATTTAGATTACCATAGTAACTAATTAGATGACCATAGTAACTAGTATATCATGCAAAAGCGCATATTCCAACCATTGAAATACTTTGTATAGTTCAAGACTTACGGTAATTTGAAAACATCACTGCACATCATAATGGCAGCTACAGTTTCCATCTTAAAGATCTAAAAAAAATATTTGGGAATGAAAAGCAGGTCCAGACCCTGCTTCTGAAAAGGCTCTATGTCCTCTGGTTTTGAATTTGGTTTTAGACACAGCCAGGAGGAGCTGGTTTGAAGACCTCAGGGTCCTGCAGGGAGAGTAGGGCTGCAGCACCTCAATAAAATACGGCAGGGTTACTCGGTGTGAGCATTTAAAAACAATAAATGGCATTTTAAATTGAACAGAAGGGAGGCCAGTACAGGTGTAATGTGCTCACGTCGCTTAGTTTTGGTTAAAAGTCGAGCAGCAAAGTTCTGCACACCCTGCCGCCGCCGGAGAGAGGCCTGGTCCAGGCCTAGAGTACATACAACGAATTACAGTAATCCAGGCGTGACATCAGAAATGCGTGGATAACCCTTTCAAAGTCAGCCAATGGAAGATAATGTTAAATTTTTTCAAGGAGTCGTAGCTAAAAGAAGCTAGATTTAACAACTTTTTTTGCAATTTTGCCTATCGTTCAAAATAATTATGAAAGACATGACAACAGATGATTTTTTTAAAAATACATTCTAACTTGTAAAGTAACGTAAAGAAAAGTCAGCTTACGGCGGAGCCAATGGGAGGTCCTCTATTATGCCCATAAATTCCAATAAAAAAACATTCAAAAAGGCGATTGATCTTGTTTAATTGGAAGTTGGCTCGCCCCCCATCACACGGCCGTTGGATTAGAGAGGTTCTCTACAATCTAAAACTGGAAAAATTTAGGTTTTCGCTAGAAGGCTCTGCTCAAGCGTTTCAAAGCTCATGGAGTCCCTTCTTGCTGTATGTCAACTCTCTTGACTTATGCCCAGATGCAGATGAGGAATAATCTCCCTATTACATTTTTTTTTTTTTCTCCCTTTCTCTCTCCTTTCAGCCTCTGGCTTTGTATGGGTGTGTGTGTGAATGTGTTTGTTTTTGTCGTCTTACTTGTTGTATGTTTGTGCCATATGTCCCTTGTTGGTTTGACCTGAGTTGGTTGGGTGGGTGGGAATGGGTTTCAAGGGAAGGGGTGTGAAGAATTTACTCATTTTAAAATTGTACTGTTTCGACTTGCACTCTTTTCTGTCTATTTGAAAATGTCAATGGATTAAAAACCATGCAAAAAGCACCAACAATACTTCAATTCCATTTTGTGACTTGAATATTAACCAAGTATTAGTGATATGCCTATTATAAGCGCTAATGCAGACGAGCTATTTATAGCAGTGCAGTGATCACAAGCTTGTGTGTAATGTTTACGTCATTGTGTGGTCAGCTGTTTCCTGGCTTCCTTGCTCCCTGGAAGTTTTATTGTAGATCATAAATCATGCTTCTCACCTAAATTGAAGAAGGCTGAGGACGTATTACGACAAGTTGGTACACTTTGACAGCCATATTAGACTCGGAAATGGCGAGAACAACACAAAAAGATGCTTGGCTCCACCTCCCTTTTCTTCGCAAGCATTATTCTTCATCTAAATGGTAAAATATGAACGTCCTAGCAGTTGATATCCTAAAGACAGCAGACCTTATATAGTAAGTGATGTTTTATTATGTTTGTTGGCTGTCATGAAGTCTACAATGAGTAATAATTAGTGATGTTGTTAACAAAAAAGCAAAGGTTGTGATGCATTTTTTAAATTAATGCACCGTGTATGCTTAAAATGATCAAAATATGTAAATATTAAAGGCCTACTGAAATGATTTTTTTTTTTATTTAAATGGGGATAACAGATCCATTCTATGTGTCATACTTGATAATTTCGCGATATTGCCATATTTTTGATGAAAGGATTTAGTAGAGAACAACGACGATAAAGGTCGCAACTTTTGGTCGCTGATAAAAAAAAGCCTTGCCTGTACCGGAAGTAGCGTGACGTCACTAGAGGAAGGACTCCTCATATTCTACTATTGTTTTCAATGGAGCGAGAGAGATTCGGACCGAGAAAGCGACGATTACCCCATTAATTTGAGCGAGGATGAAAGATATGTGGATGAGGAACGTGAGAGTGAAGGACTAGCATGCAGTGCAGAACGTATCTTTTTTCGCTCTGACCGTAACTTAGGTACAAGCTGGCTCATTGGATTCCACACTCTCTTGTGGATCACGGAATTGTATTTTAAACCACCTCGGATACTATATCCTCTTAAAAATGAGAGTCGAGAACGTGAAATGGACATTCACAGTGACTTTTATCTCCACGACAATACATAGGCGAAGCTCTTTAGCTACTGAGCTAACGTGATAGCATCTGGCTCAAATGCAGATAGAAACAAAATAAATACATCCCTGACTGGAAGGATAGACAGAAGATCAACAATACTATTAAACCATGTACATGTAACTACACGGTTAATAATTCTCAGCCTGGCAAAGCTTAACAATGCTGTTGCTAACGACGCCATTGAAGCTAACTTAGCAACCGGATCTCACAGAGCTATGATTAAAAACATTAGTGCTCCACCTACGCCAGCCAGCCCTCATCTGCTCATCAACACCCGTGCTCACCTGCGTTTCAGCGATCGATGGCGCGATGAAGGACTTCACCCGATCATCCGTGCGGTTGGCGGCTAGCGTCGGCTAGCGCGTCTGCTATCCAAGTAAGTCCTCCTGGTTGTGTTGCTACAGCCAGCCGCTAATACACCGATCCCACCTACAACTTTCTTCTTTGCAGTCTCCATTGTTCATTAAACAAATTGCAAAAGATTCACCAACACAGATTTCCAGAATACTGTGGAATTTTTAAATGAAAACAGAGATTTTTTGTATTGGATTCAATGGAGTACCAATACTTCCGGTTCAACGATTGACGTCACGCGCATACGTCATCATATATAGACGTTTTCAACCGGAAAGTTAGCGGGAAATTTAAAATTGCACTTTATAAGTTAACCCGGCCGTATTGAGATGTGTTGCAATGTTAAGATTTCATCATTGATATATAAACTATCAGACTGCGTGGTCGGTAGTAGTGGGTTTCAGTAGGCCTTTAATTATTATAAACGTGCCTCTTACTTCATTACACATACATACAGCATGTATATAAAACCCTGATGGAGGTGTTTGGATATTTTTTTAAGGGCTTTATCGGCAGAATAGAGCAGCTCCCATAGGCTCCATTGTAAGCTGACTTTTGATCCAACTTATTTAATATTTAGAATGCAAATAAATAAAAAAAATCATCTGTCGTCATGTCTTTCATAATGATTGTGAACGCAAAATTCCCAAAAATATGCAGTTCCCCTTTAAGCAAGCCGTCAAAAATAACTCCCCTTGCTGATGGGTGGCGATATGAGGACAGAGGACCAATAGCACTGTCATATCCGTGCAGAGAATTCGCTTGACCAAATACCACAATTTCTGTTTTATTTTTGTTTAAGTATAAGCAAATTGGCCAGCAACTATTCCTGTATATCATGCAGAAAGTTCTGCAGAGTAGTCATGGCAGCCTGGTTATCGCTTACGGTTACAGGCAGATATATTTGAATGTCATCTGCTTAACAGTGAAAAGAAACAGTGCTTTATAAAAACTGAGCTTATGGAAAGCATGTATAAAGAAAAGAGGACAGGCGCCAAAATGTACCCTTGGGGTACACCCAGGCCCGGCCCTAACCAATCTGGCGCCCTAGGCAAGATTTTAGGAGGCGCCCCCCCACATCGGCAGTGAAGTATTACAGTCTAATAATAAAAACATATGATTCCAGGAATAAAAAGGAATTATATAATATAGATGAAAAACCAAGGAGATATATGTATGATGTTAACGGATATGCAAATTAGATTAGATTCAATTTATTGTCATCATTACAGTGAAATGCTGAATAGCAGAATGCAAAGTAACAGTATAATATATTACATCAATCAATCAATCAATGTTTATTTATATAGCCCTAAATCACAAGTGTCTCAAAGGGCTGTACAAGCCACAACGACATCCTCGGTACAGAGCCCACATACGGGCAAGGAAAAACTCACCCCAGTGGGACGTCGGTGAATGACTATGAGAAACCTTGGAGAGGACCGCATATGTGGGTAACCCCCCCCCTCTAGGGGAGACCGAAAGCAACGGATGTCGAGTGGGTCTGACATAACATTGTGAAAGTCCAGTCCACAGTGGATCCAACACATCAGCGGGAGTCCAGTCCACAGCGGGGCCAACAGGAAACCATCCCGAGCGGAGACGGGTCAGCAGCGCAGAGATGTCCCCAACCGATGCACAGGCTAGTGGTCCACCCGGGGTCCCGGCTCTGGACATGAGAATGTTATGTTATGATTATCTTTAACCGAATCACAGCAGTGCTCAAATTAAAAAACAGCATTCCCTCTCATGTGATATTGCTTAATTAACATTAATGATGTGCACTTTAACAACTAGGCTTACAACTATACCTAATATATAAAGGGGTGGAAAAGTGACTATTACCTGCAGGGCAAACATTAGCTAACCAGAACGCAATAACAATGTAAACAAAAAACACTTGCTTAAAAGATCTAATACAAATGTCCCTGAGGAATGTAAGGCGGGAGTACTGTAATTACCTAACGTTACATTATTATTTTACATAACAATTTAGCCCCCTCCACAATATTAACCCGACGTTAAAACAGAACTAGCTATTTATTGATTAGCAATTGCCGAATCATGTAACATTAGCTTAATGCTAAAAAGCCAGGTTACTATCACATTCTGTAACAGACAAATAATTTCATGTAGGCTAACGTTACCTACCTGCTACCTCTGTCTTTTTCTCGTTTCGCCTCCTCTTCTTTTCTCTTTTTTCTTCCCTGGGCACCTGACAGTTTTGGCCGTTTTGACATCTTGTGTTGATTTTTTGATGTGGTGACGTCCAAAACGAGTCATGATACGGGAAGGGAGGGGGCGCACCGTGCGGGGGGAGGGGAGGGGGTGTAATGTTGTAACAAATAATATTTTTATTAAATAGGCTTTACTTTGCATTTTAATTAACGTGGGATTATTTTTGTATTTAGAAATAATAGTACCAACTTTTTTTTTTTCTCCAACATTTGTGGCACTGGCGTGGCGCCCCCTGATGGACGGCGCCCTTAGCATTTGCCTATACGGCCTATGCCACGGGCCGGCCCTGGGTACACCATAGTTCAGGGCAGACTCAGAGGAACAGTATTGGCCTACAGAAAAACATAAGGTGATCATAAACAATATTCTTTAGGACCTTAGATTAAAATGGCAAACTTCAGTAAAATATTGGGGTCAAGGTTATACTTTTTGATTAGAGTGGCTGGACCACAGCATGTTTCAAGGAGGTTGAAAAACATCCACACCTCAGGGAAGAATTCACTAATTGGACAATATAGGGCCCGATAGAGTGAAAAACATTTCTATAAGGTCAACATGGGATAATGACCAGAAGACATGCAGAAGTTTTTATATGTTGAACTATATTTGTTAAGTAATGGAGGGACACTAGCTTAAAACAATCGAAGGCAGTAAGACATGTTTCCACTGCGACTACAGCAGCAGGAAGGGACAGTCTAATCATGGATACTTTCTCTGAAAAATGTCAAAAATTGTTCGCACAAAGGAGAAGAAGGCACCACACTGCATATTGGGCGGGCTTGGTATAAAAACGAGATGAAAATGTTGACAGAAACGAAATCCTATTATATTTAATTTCGTCTTGTCGATGTGTGGGACAAGTTTGGAATATATCCAATCACAGCTCTTTAACGGCGTACTTAAGAGGAGTGGGGTTTAGTTGAAGAAAAGCCAAATAAATGCTTTTTCGTCCGAGATGAGAAAGACACTGAAATTCCAACAAAACAAAACAAAAAATATGTGGCTTTAACATGTTCCACATCGTAATGTGTGTACAACTGGGATTAAGTGAAGAGTGTCACGGCCCGAGCGCACACCAGTACGCATTCATGTGTGCGCTGCGCTGGGCGCATCTGCGGGAGCGCGCCAGGCACGTGTCAGTCCGGCGGAAGCAAGCAGCTGCAATCAATCGCCAGCAATCTGCGCACCTGTCACTGATCAGAGAACCTGCCTTCATAAGCCTGCACAACCTGCTATCCCGAGCCAGAACGTAGCTACCTGTCCTGTACAGTAAGCCGTATATCATACTCTATGCAAACCTGCTCTCTCTGTGTTTTTCTCCCCCGTCGTGTTTATTGTCTCGTGTCCTCCTTGTCGTTCCAACAGCAGACTTCCGTTCCCGCGTGACGAGCAGGGTGTCCAGTCTCCCCTTGTTCCCTCTGCTTCCCTGACTGCCTCTTGAATCTCGACCCTCCGCCTGGACACGGACCTTTGACGCCTCGCTATAGCCCCCGACTCCCTGCCTACTCACGGACCTCCGAGCTTGTCTTGTCCCCCCTTGGACTTCCGCACCTCTGACGCAACACTCACGGTAACTCTCATTTAATTCCTACACATAGCCGCACACCATACACATCTTGGATTAATACACACACTTAATATATTATTTATATATATATATGTATTGTGCATATATATAAATAGAGTTTAAACGACGTCCCTCCTGTCTGTGCCGTCTCCTCCTCCTGTACACGTAACAGTATGTTCTGGCCAATATAATAGGGACCAGACAGCACAGTGTCCTTAGCCCCCGCCCCTTTTTCGACCCCCCACGGTTTCCCTGAGACCATGCGTCCTAGACGCTCCGGCCAGGCAGTGTGTCTCTCTCCACCCGGCAAAAGGAGAATTTTTTTGCTAGATTAAAGGCAGATACACTGCCGCAATATTACTCCTCAGAGGACGAAGAAGAGGAAACATGAAACTGCGGGTATGTCCCCGGCACATGGATGGTGATGGACGCGATGATAGCGGAGACCCTCCGCTATACGCCCGAAGAGCTGGATGGTATGATGTGGGACCCCGAGGGTTCGCTGGTCCCCAGTGATTCTGTCTGGCCCAGGAACATCGCCTCACCACGGTGCCGGTCGCGCCAGCGAGGACTTGCTGTCGGGACGCTCCGCCGCCAGAGATTCAAGCTCTGCCGCCAGTGATTCAAGCTCCGCCCCCTGTGACCCTAGCACCGCCCCCAGTTATTCAAGCCCCGCCCCCAGTGATTCTAGCCGTGCCCCCAGTGACTCTAGTCCCGCCCCCAGTGATTCTAGCCCCGCCCCTAAGACTTTTGTTCTGCCCACCACACACACCTCCTCAACAATCTCCTGTGGAGAGGAGAAATGGACTGTTTAGACCAGACCTGGGCATTCTGCGGCCCGCGGGCCGCATCCGGCCCTTTGTACGTCCCTGTCCGGCCCGCGTGAGGCCAATTATAAATTACAAAATAAATTTTAAAAAGTATCTACGTCGAGTGTGCAATACAACGGTGCTGCTTTTGTTTTGAAAATCGTTATTTGTATTACTTCCATGTGGACGTATGCGTGTGCGTGATGGTGAGTGAATGTGAACAGCTGCAATTACAAATTACAAAATAAAGTTGAAAAAACATCTATGTCGTGCGCACAATACAACTGTGCTACTTTTATTTTGAAAAGTATTATTTATGGGCGTGTGTCCGTGTGTAACCTGCGAGTGAAGTTGCACATGCAGCGACAAGTGATGCACGGTTTACACCCGAGACGCTAAAAAGAGAAAAGTTGATGAAGAATGACGTGTTTCCAACAAGACATGGACTGCAAAGCAACGTTCCCTCTAAGGTGCGTGCCTGCGCAATTGCGCACTGCTCAAGCGTCTGCTGCGCGCAGCAAATATATGCCGCGCACCAAATCAAATCCCATCTGAATTCTAAACAAAATAAACATATTTATTCTATGGAATTTTGCAATGCAACTTTGAGTGACAGTGACAACAAGCGGCCCTAACGGTGTTCGTCAACACCGTTCAATTATTGTAACGTCTATCGAGATGCTTCGAGGACAGGAATTATATCGATCACTTTATTGAGCAAAACTGTTTATATTCGGACATAACCACACCAAAAACATGAGTAAAACACTTCTATCTCGAAAAACTAGTCATTTTCTGCCGTACAAACCAGGCCAAAACCAACTTGTCATCTGTCACCAACACGCATAGCACTATACCACTGGTGCGTTTATGGCCACACAAAAAGTCAGACAACTCAAACACCACACAAAGTTACACTATGACTCCTCAGTCATACGTGTGCTTATTTTACTGTAATTTATTATTAATGTTAATTTATTTATATTAGTCATGGAATGCTGTTACACACACTATGTTGAAGTATTACTATTATTATTAATTATTATTATTATTATTATTATTATTATTATTATTATTATTTATCTTACGGTATATATCAAAAATAATATTGAGCAAAATTTAATTGAAATATTGTCGATGTGGCCCTCCAGCAGTGCTCGGGTTGCTCATGCGGCCCCCGGTAAAAATTAATTGCCCACCCCTGGTTTAGACAATACGGAGAGGAGGAGGACTCTACCCGCCTCCTGACCTCCCGCCTCCCACCCTTTGTGACTGTTCCTGAATTGGCGGGAAGCGTCTGGCATCCGCTTTCGGAGGGGGGGGATAGTACTGGTGGCTGATTAATACACACACTTCATTTATTATTTATATATATACATATATTGTGCTTGTATAAATAAATAAAGTTTAAACGACGTCCCTCCTGTCTGTGCCGTCTCCTCCTCTTGTACATGTAACAAAGAGTATACATTTCATTTTTACTCCTATGATGCCATCAGCAGGTCGATCGATCGTGACATCTACACAAGTGTAAGCTAAATCTAGCATTCCCGCTGCGTGAGCGCGCATCACTTGATAAAACTCCACTGGTGGGGCTTTGTTTGTCCACAACTAATTACTACAAGTAAGACAAACACTTGTATTTGTGGTTATTGTAACGATATGTTATTGAAATTATTTAAGACTTTATCGTGTCTAAAAATTGAAAAAGTCAGCCATTTCTATGGTATTGACGTGATTTTAAAGGACTCTTGTTGTTGATGTGCTATTGTTTAAAAGCTACATACAATATTAACTGTTCTTTGTTCATGCACATAAATCACATTCATTATTTCAATGTATTCTTGGTTGCCAAAAAGTGATTAAACACAATATTTTGACATTGATCATCTCATCTGTGCACCTGAAATTATTTATTTACGTGTACCTACAATATTTGGGCCAGTACTAATTGGATTGTCCGCTAAACTCCAACGGTAAAAGACAGCAACATTACGATTTGGTTTAAAGAAATGTAAGAGAATGTAGGACACATTTTTAGATAATCTTGGCATGTTCATAATAACATGAACATGTTATTATGAACATGTTAATGAAAGCTGATTAAAGCAACCCTTTTTATCCACCACTGTATCGATCTATGATTGTGAAGGTTTATCTACTGTTGTGACCGGTGAATCTATATCATGTTTATGAAGTTTATTTTTGACTGTGACAGAAAAAAAAGATAGTGGTGAAGTTTGTCTTGTATTTTCAAAAGATAAATTATGATACTTTTAGAGATGGTGGAGCATGGTTTCAATACATGTACAATGCATATTATCTAGACCACAAGAAAGTGCTTCAAATGTAGATTAAAATAAAACAAAGTCCACTTTAACTACTGTTTAGTTAACAGCATAAAAAGTGAACACAGTGACTTCCTGCTCAGTGCAGAGTAAGCGTGGCAATATTAAATGTAATTGTTCACACATTGTGGGGGGCGTGGACTGCGGACCTGCAGCAAAGCGGAATGTGCCAGGACCGGCTTCGAGATTAGCGACAGGTGCGTAGATGACACAGCTGAGAGTGTTTGTCTGATCACCTGTCGCTCTGTTAAAGGCAGCAGTCGGGAAGGAGAAAGGGTTGTTGATGGTGGAGAGCAAAGCCGAGCGAGAGCGAGACACGACACTGGAGAAAAAACATTCCTGTACTCACTTGAGAAAAAGACAGCTGCTGAAAAGCACCCAAAAGACTTTGCACGTTTTATTGTAAAATAAAACCCTTTTGTAAACCTGGAAGAGCCTGACATGTCGATGATTGGTGGTCCGACGAACCCGGAGGAGCAAGACCTCCACACACATGTATTATTAATGTTTGTATTATTTATTTTAAATTGATAGTAACCCAAAGAAACAGTGTAAACTTTCTTGTCATCGTATTATGCAGCATTTAACAAATCCACAGTGACCTACATTTATATAGCGCTTTTTTCTAGTGACTCAGAGTGCTTTAAATAGTGAAACCCAATATCCAAGTTACATTTAAACCAGTGTAGTGGCACTGGGAGCAGGTGGGTAAAGTGTCTTGCCCAAACATGTCGGAAAGGGGGATCGAACCATGCCGCCCCACAGTGTATACTATACGTTACAGCACGCCAAACATAAAACACCTTCTTCTCTCTTGGACTCTAACTCGCAGGCAAACATCACTGGCCCCTGTAGCCCAACCCCTAAATCATAGCTCATAAATATACACAATACTCCGTCCCTATAATATATTTTTTTAAAACTGAAAAATCCAAATAAAAGTGTACAAATATGGGGGAAAACATGTCAACAATAAAAGTCTAAGAAATGCTTTGTTTACGTTTTGGTTATGTAGACAAACAACATATGTCTTGGGTGCGTTGACATAGAGGGTTCCACTGTACTACAATTAGTTATTCAAAAATAGTCTTGGACAAGTTCAAATTGTGTCCAAGAGGCAGACTGCAGTAATACATAGCAGAAAAAGAGTAAATATGTTAAATAATATTAATATAGTATTAAATATGATGGAAGACGTTCACTTACCTCAGGACACTTTCCTATTTTCTGGTCTGCAGTTATGATGTAGTTGGTCATGACAACGAAGGAAAAATCTCCCTACAGTTAGCAATTCAAATACAAATTGTCATTATTATGTCACAAGAGATACAGCAAACGGTTGTTATGGTGACAACTCTTTGACTTCTCCCTGTCCTTTAATCTGCTGTGTGTGACAGCGTAGCCTCAGGTTTCCATGGGAACTAATAGGTGTTAGATATGCTGTATATACGTCTAGTGTCGCAACTGTCTATTTTACTATTCATGGTTCATTTAACTTACAAAAAGTTCAAACAAGACTATCACTGAGTCTTTATTTCCCTCCAGCAATTAACAGGAACATTTTCAATAGAGAAAATATAGCTGACTGTAGTCTTTTCTTTTGATCAAATATCTGCTCGCTTCTTTATAGGGGGTATACAGCTAGCAGAATGACGCCTTGATGTCAACCAATTTCTGCTGGTCTCGTCGCATATGTTGTCACTATTGCATCTGGCATGGAGTCGAGCCAACAAACAAAATTGCATGGTAAACTTTAAACTTTGTCACCATCAGGTCGCCAAACAGGGCAAATGGTTTAGATGTTTTTGGATCGACTCAGCATACAATGTTCATCTATTCTGACAGCTTAATTTGAGGACTGAGGATAGTGACCCACATCATCTGTGATCCAAACAAAAATGTGCACACGAACATAAATTAATTCGTTGTTGGTCTCCATTATTATCACCAACCTGCGATGGGAAGACATAGTCAGCCACATCCCACACTCTCTCAACTCCAGACACGTTGGTGTAGCCCACGCCTTTCATTTTGGTATAGACAGAGCTGACGCCTGTGTCTGTAGACTGGTAGCCTTTCTCGTAGATGAACTCCCACCTGAACAGGATGCAAGACACAAGGGGTCAGGCCTGCCATCATGTCAAGCTACGCACCAAGCCTAAAGGCAGGTACATGTACTTGTGGACTACTAGCTCACCTACCTGCACCTTGCAAACATTTGATTCATTGTTGTTACACCATGTCTTCTACTTTGAATGTGTATCAAATAGATGTATTAAAGTTGAACACCTTATAGATTTCTAAAACAACTTTTTAGTGGCATGCAGGAACGAAAGTTGCATGTCAACAAACAATAAATTACAAGTCAGGTTTTACGGTATAGCAGGCTTGACCCCAGTATGCAAAGTGCATGTAAAAATATATTGTATTAATTTAGGGAGCGAGTATGTTGGGTGTCTTGATGTAGACCAAAATGTCATCCGCATAGCAGGCCAATTTATACTCTCTTCCTTTAATCATGATTCCCTTAATATCTTCATTTTGTCTGATAGACTGAGCTAATGGCTCCAGATATAATGCAAAGAGTAATGGTGACCATGCACATCCCTGTCTAGAGCCCCTTTCTAGGGTAAAACTGTTTGATAAATATCCATTGACTTTAAAGGCCTACTGAAACCCACTACTACCGACCACGCAGTCTGATAGTTTATATATCAATGATGAAATCTTAACATTATAACACATGCCAATACGGCCGGGTTAACTTATAAAGTGACATTTTAAATTTGCCGCTAAACTTCCGGTTCGAAACGCCTCTGAGGATGACGTATGCGCGTGACGTAGACCGGGGAACACGGGTATGCCTTCCACATTGAAGCCAATACGAAAAAGCTCTGTTTTCATTTCATAATTCCACAGTATTCTGGACATCTGTGTTCGTGAATCTGTTTCAATCATGTTCATTGCATTATGGAGAAGGAAGCTGGGCAAGCAAAGAAGAAAGTTGTCGGTGCGAAATGGACGTATTTTTCGAACGTAGTCAGCCACAACAGTACACAGCCGGCGCTTCTTTGTTTACATTCCCGAAAGATGCAGTCAAGATGGAAGAACTCGGATAACAGAGACTCTAACCAGGAGGACTTTTGACTTGGATACACAGACGCCTGTAGAGAACTGGGACAACACAGACTCTTACCAGGATTACTTTGATTTGGATGACAAAGACGCAGACGTGCTACTGTGAGTATGCAGCTTTGGCTTCTAAACATTTGATCGCTTGACCGTATGTGCGCAACTTTTTTTTGCGTATGTACGTAACTTTTTTAAAATATATAAGCTTTATGAACCTTGGGTTAGGTGAACGGTCTTTTGGGCTGAGTGATTGTGTGTGTTGATCAGGTGTTTGAATTGTATTGGCGTGTTCTATGGAGCTAGGAGCTAGCATAGGAGCTAGGAGCTAGCATAACACGTACCGTACCGTACGTGCGCGTCACGTACGTAACTTTTTAAAAATATATAAGCTTTATGAACCTTGGGTTAGGTGAACGGTCTTTTGGGCTGAGTGATTGTGTGTGTTGATCAGGTGTTTGAATTGTATTGGCGTGTTCTATGGAGCTAGGAGCTAGCATAGGAGCTAGGAGCTAGCATAACACGTACCGTACCGTACGTGCGCGTCACGTACGTAACTTTTTAAAAATATATAAGCTTTATGAACCTTGGGTTAGGTGAACGGTCTTTTGGGCTGAGTGATTGTGTGTGTTGATCAGGTGTTTGAATTGTATTGGCGTGTTCTATGGAGCTAGGAGCTAGCAGAGGAGCTAGGAGCTAGCATAACAAACACGCAGGTGTTATTATGCAGGATTAATTTGTGGCATGTTAAATATAAGCCTGGTTGTGTTGTGGCTAATAGAGTATATATATGTCTTGTGTTTATTTACTGTTGTAGTCATTCCCAGCTGAATATCAGGTCACCCCCGGCTCTCACAGCATCTTCCCTATCTGAATAGCTTCAACTCCCCACTAGTCCTTCACTTGCACTTTACTCATCCACAAATCTTTCATCCTCGCTCAAATTAATGGGGAAATTGTCGCTTTCTCAGTCCGAATCTCTCTCACTTCATGCGGCCATCATTGTAAACAATAGGGAACTTTGCGTATATGTTCAACTGACTACGTCACGCTACTTCCGGTAGGGGCAAGCCTTTTTTTTATCAGATACTAAAAGTTGCAATCTTTATCGTCGTTGTTCTATACTAAATCCTTTCAGCAAAAATATGGCAATATCGCAAAATGATCAAGTATGACACATAGAATAGATCTGCTATCCCCGTTTAAATAAAAAAAAATTCATTTCAGTAGGCCTTTAATCCTAACAGTAGGATTGTTATATAGTGCCTGTATAGTTTTAATGATTGTATCCTGAAAGACGAATTTATGTAGAACTCTGTAAAGAAAATTCCAATTAACCGAATCAAAGGCCTTTTCAGCATCCACACTTATAACAATTGCTTCAATGTTTTTTCTTTGTATATGATCCATAATATGTAGTGTCTTTCTTAAATTGTCTTGTGTTTGTCGTTGATGTATAAAACCTGTTTGATCATTATGTATCAATATAGGTAAGACATTTTCTAATCGTTTGGCCATAATGGAAGTAAATAATTTATAATCTACATTGAGAACCGATATTGGCCTGTAAGATCCACATTCAATTATATCCTTGCCTTCTTTTGGTATAGCTGAGATAATTGCCTCTCTCCAACTAAGTGGCGTTTGTGCCTTTTTTAAGACCCAATTCAATGTGGGGAGTAAAACAGGTATTAATTCTTTTTTAAATTCCTTATACCACTCTGCCGTGTAACCGTCTGATCCTGACGATTTACTTAGTTTAAGCCTATTAATTGCAACTTTTAATTCATTTTCAGTTATTTCTGCAGATATTGTTTGGTTTTGTTTTTCATCTAAAATAGGTAAATCCAGGGAGTTCGGGAAGCTGTCAATTTGGGTTATGCTCCTACTAGAGACCTCAGAGCATAAAGTTTTATAAAAATGTTCGAAGGCTTCCTGAATTCCGTTTGGTTTAGTTTTTATCTCTTTTGTTCTTGGATCCCTGATTTTATGAATTGTGTTTTCGGCTATCTTTTTTTTTAGTTTCCAGGCCAATATTTTCATAGACTTAGAGCCACTTTCATAGTGTCTCTGTTTCAAGAACATTAGATTTTTTTTTATTTCTTGTGTGGCCAAACTGTTAATTTCATTCCTAGTATTTCTTATTTCCCTTAATGTATCCTGTGCCAAATCTAGTTTGTGTTTTCTTTCTAATTCTTTTAGTTTTTTTATTAAATCATTTGATTTTGTATTCTCATTTTTTTTCTTAAATGAAGATATTGCTATAATTTTCCCTCTTAAAACAGCCTTCAGGGTATCCCATAACATGGGAGGCGAAACCTCTCCTGTGTCATTGAACTCCAAGAAGAGATTAATTTCAGATTTAATTTGTGTTTTAAATGATAGGTCATTCAGCAGACTTGAGTTTAGTTTCCATGTATTCTTTTTTGCCCTCAGATTAAAATCAATAGATAGGTATATATGTGCATAGTCACTTAAATCTATCGTCCCAATTTCACAGGTACATATTTTATCTTTATCCTTTCCAAATGTTAGAAAATAATCTATTCTTGTATAAAGACAGTGTGGCACGGAGAAATAAGTATAATCCCTTCTGTCTGGAAAAAAGTCTCGCCATATGTCAATTAAGCCTACTTCCTCAAAAAGTGTGTTTACTTTCTTATAAAGGGGTTTAACGTTATGTATTTTTGTACTACATGAGTCCAATTTTGGCTGTAGATATATATTTAAATCCCCACCACAAATCCAAAAACCTTCGGTTTCCGTTACCATAATATTGGTGATTTTTTGGAAGAAATTAATATCACTCCCAGGGGGTGCATAGACATTCAGTAAGGTGATTGGGTTCTCATCTATCTTTCCCTTTACTAAAATAAATCTACCCTCCTTATCACCAAATTCCAGTACTTTTTCAAAATTTAGCTTTTTTGAGATGAGAATTGCAACTCCTCTCCTATATCCTAATTTATATGACGAAAAAAACAAATGAGTGAAGCCCATTCTCTTTAGTTTTACATGCTCCTTGTCAGTTAAATGGGTCTCCTGCAAATATACTATGTGGGCTTGTTCTGTCCTCACCTTTGATAATATTTTATTACGTTTAATTGGTCAACTATCAGGATATAAAATCAATATAGGTAAAACCCATCTACTCTCATATAATTATAACCCACCAGGGGAAATCAGAAGTAGTTACCCTTTGATATGGCAAACAGAGTCTTTTAAATACCTGGGCATTAATTTGCCAAAAGATCTAACAAAATTATCAGAATACAATTATCTACCCATACATAAAAAAATAAAAGATGACATAGCAAGATGGAACTTAATTCCTTTTTTTAGCCTTAGTTCTAGAATTGATTCCATCAAAATGAATGTACTGCCAAGATTGCTGTACCTATTTCAAACCCTGCCAATAGAGATTAACCAAAACCAATTCAATGAATGGGACAAAATGCTATCAAGGTATATATGGCAAAGTAAAAGGCCAAGAGTTTGTCTCAAAACTTTACAATTGGTCAAACAAAAGGGAGGATGGGGTTTACCTTGCCTCCGAGATTATTATTTTGCAGCCCAGATGAGAGCAGTGATATGCTGGTGCAACCCGTCATACATTGCTCAATGGAAAATTATTGAAGAAGAAATGCCCTCCATCCCCATACAAGCAATCCTGGCGGATAGCAATTTACAGACCCACATAAATAACACTGATAACCCATGGGTGAAATGGACCCTTAAAGTGTGGAAAATGATTATAAAGGAATACAAACTCGAGAGTGATATTGCAGTTCTTAAATGGTGTGCCTATGATACAGAGTTTACACCTAATAAATTAGACTCAATATTTAAGGACTGGATATCTAAGGGTATAACAGCTTTATGTAGTGTAATGAAAGATGAAAAAATGCATAGTTTTGAAACTATTAAAAGGACATATGTATTAGAAAACCAAGACTTCTATCGATATTTGCAGTTGCAACATGTTGTTAATATGAAGGTGAAAAGTGTCACAAAGACGAGTATATGTTTGATTGAATTGTTTACAAAAGCCTACAATTCAGAAACTATTGATAGAAGTGTTTCATGCTTGTATAAGGGTCTGTTGAATATGAAATCATATTCAACTTCATTATTAAAATAAAATGGGAGGAGGAAGGAGGGATAACTATATCTGAGGAAGAATGGACAATAATATGGGTGGTATGGTTGGGATATAAACAAAAAACATTTGGACATTTAGGGCAGACAACAGATATAAGATGTATGTGAATATGATGTAATGGATAGGAATGTCTGATGCTGGATGTCAATAAAAATAAAATGGAAAAAATATATATATATATTGTAATTGGCAAAAACAGGTAACTAGACAATAAAAGGAGGTGACAATTACCCAGCGCTGGATAATGAACTCTCCTGATTGGCGATCATAGGAAACAATCGCTCTAAACAGAGGTGAAGTTTTCAATCAACAAAGAAACAGGAAGTCAAACAATGAAAACTAAGAATGCTGGAAAGGAAATAGAACCAAAACACAAGAAAAACTAAATGAGTCCCAATCTATCATGAGGGATCATAGCATCAATAATTGTGAAGAGATGGACATTTTTGGTTAAATATCATGAGTTACTATGGCAGTTCCGAATGGGGGAAACTGAAGTGTTCCCAGACCAAGTGCAAGACATAATCTCACTAGCAAGTCCTCGGTCTACCACATGGAACACCTCACTAGGAAGGATGATGCCTGCCACTTCAACTGGCTTCTCTTGATGAGAAGGATCAAAGTTTCTACTGTGAGTTCCTCATGTCTATTAGGGAAACTCATTTTGGCCGATTGTATTCACAATTTGTCATTTGGTCACCACCCAAAGCTTGTGGCCATAATTGAGGGTAGCTATGTTGATCGACCGGTAAATCAAGAGCTGAATCTTTCTTTTTATCATCACAGTCAGATACAGCGATCGCAACACTGCAGACTATACTGGGATCATTGTGTCGACCTGACACTCCAGCCTTCCTTCACTTGTGAACAAGGTACCAAAAGATACATGAACTCCTACACCTGGGGCAAGACCTCACTTGCAACCAAAAGGGTGCAATCCACCATTTTCTAACAGCAAACCATGGCCAGATACCTTTTTTGAGAATCACTACCTTATACATTTGAGTGCCCGAGTGATAATAGAAACTATGTTGTCCAAGGTCTCTCACAGAAAATAGGGCCACTGATTCAGAATACCCAATTGAAAAAAAATGAAAGTGACACCGCATGAAATGCTGGGAGAGGGGTTTTGCAATCCAGCCCTTGGCAGTGTTGATTTGTTCTCTGACTCTGCTACTTTGTTATCTAAGGAAATATAACATGGCACCATTGCAATGAAACATGAGTTTTGAACACTAAAAGACATTGATTGATGGAGACTTTTATTAGTAGATTGCACAGTACAGTACATATTCCGTACAATTGACCACTAAATGGTAACACCCGAATAAGTTTTTCAACTTGTTTAAGTCGGGGTCCACGTTAATCAATTCATGGACAGATGATAAATTGAAATACATGATAATGGAATTTTCTGAATAGTCAGTCAATTAATTAGTTAAAGTACCAATGATTGTCACACACACACTAGGTGTGGCGAAATTATTCTCTGCATTTGACCCATCACCCTTGATCACCCCCTGGGAGGTGAGGGGAGCAGTAGATTGTCCGACCTTGAAATCGGTAGGTCGTGAGTTCAAACCGAGTCATACCAAGGACTATAAAAATGGGACCCATTGCCTCCCTGCTTGGCACTCAGCATCAAAGGTTGAAATTGGGGGTTAAATCACCAAAAATGATTCTCGGGCACGGCCAACGCTGCTGCCCACTGCTCCCCTCACTTTGCGCCGTAGCCATACCAGGATAGCAGAGAAGGAGAACAAAACGTTGATAACGTGGCATATACAAAACCCAAAACCAGTGAAGTTGGCACTTTGTGTAATTCGTAAATAAAAACAGAATACAATGATTTGCAAATCCTTTTCAATTTACATTCAATTGAATAGACTGCAAAAACAAGTTATTTAATGTTCGAACCGAGAAACTTAATTTTTTTGGCAAATAATCATTAACTTAGAATTTAATGACAGAAACACATTGCAAAAAAGTTTGCACAGGGGCGTTTTTACCACTGTGTTACACGGCTTTTCATTTTACCAACACTCAGTAAATTTTTTAAGCTTTTCGGGTGGAATGCTTTCCCATTCTTGCCTGATGTACAGCTTAAATTGTTCAACAGTCTCCGTTGTGGTATTTTAGGCTTCATATTGCGTCACACATTTTCAATGGGAGACACGTCTGGACTACAGGCAGGCCAGTCTAGTACCCGCACTCTTTTACTATGAAGCCACGCTATTGTAACACGTGGCTTGGCATTGTCTTGCTGAAATAAGCAGGGGCGTCCATGATAACGTTGCTTGGATGGCAACATATATTGCTCCAAAACCTGTATGTACCTTTCAGCGTTAATGGTGCCTTCACGGATGTGTAAGTTACCCATGCCTTGGGCACTAATACACCCCCATACCATCACAGATGCTGGCTTTTGAACGTTGCACCTATAACAATCCGGATGGTTCTTTTACTCTTTGTTCCGGAGGACACGACGTCCACAGTTTCCAAAAACAATTTGAAATGTGGACTCGTCAGACCACAGAACACATTTCCACTTTGCATCAGTCCATTTTAGATGAGCCGGGCCCAGGAAAGCCGGCTGTGTTTCTGGGTATTGTTGATAAATTGCTTTCACTTTGCATAGTAGAGTTTTAACTTGCACTTACAGATGTAGTGACCAACTGTAGTTACTGACGGTGGTTTTCTGAAGTGTCCCTGAGCCCATGTGTTGATATCCTTTACACACTGATGTCCCTTTTTGATGCAGTACAGCCTGAGGCATCGAAGATCCGTAATATCATCATTTTCTAGAGGATATAGTATCCGAGGTGGTTTAAAATACAAATCCGTGATCCACAATAGAAAAGGAGAAAGTGTGGAATCTAATGAGCCCTTGTACCTAAGTTACGGTCAGCGCGAAAAAAGATACACCCTGGCGTCCTGCACTGCACTCTAATCCTTCACTGTCACTTTCCTCATCCACAAATCTTTCATCCTCGCTCAAATTAATGGGGTAATCGTTGCTTTCTCGGTCCGAATCGCTCTCGCTGCTGGTGTAAACAATGTGCAGATGTGAGGAGCTCTTCAACCTGTGACGTCACGCTACTTCCGGTACAGGCAAGGCTTTTTTTATCAGCAACCAAAAGTTGCGAACTTTATCGTCGATGTTCTCTACTAAATCCTTTCAGCAAAAATATGGCAATATCGCAAAATGATCAAGTATGACACACAGAATGGATCTGCTATCCCCGTTTGAATATGAAAATCTCATTTTAGTAGGGTGCAGGCTAAAATTAAAGAAAAGGTGCCTGAGGCCATGTTTACTCACTGTTACACACACAAACTGAACCTAGTGCTATTACACTCGTCAAAGTGCATGCCCAAGTGTCGCATATTTTTTAAAACAGCTGAGGGACGAGGGACGTTTTTCAGCAAGTCCACAAAGCGCATAATCTGACTCTCGCCAGATCCTTGTCGTTCGCTGAGCTCCACACATTGATCTGGAAGTTCTCATTTGGAGATGTATTTCAGAAGGTGGGGCCTTGTAAAAAAATCATTGTATGTGATTGGATAAACCACTTGTCCGTTATCTTGAATGACGTGCTACTTCAACCACTCACATCGAAATCAGCCCGTGACGCTGATGAGAGCGACGCTGGGAAATCCAAACCCGGTTGGAAGAAGAGCCAAAACATCCTTGCCACCAATAAATGCCTTCAAAACCGTTCTCTGTTCATCTTTAAAATAATGAATATTCGATCGATGTAGCTGAGATAGGCTCCAGCGCCCCCCGCGACCTTAAAGGGAATAAGCGGTAGAAAATGGATGGATGGATGGATATTCGATCGATGTCGCAAAACAGTTGCAATAGCAGAATCAATGTCAGCATATGACTCCTCGCTCCGTGCCGCCATTGTTGTTTGAATCAAACAGTCCCTTCGGCGCTACATCACATCTATGAAATCCCGCCCGGCGATCCTGATTAGTTCATTATTTTTTGCTATCTAGAAGGAGTTTGCAATGCCTTTGAGCCCAGACCCTTGAGTTGAGCTCAGGAACAACAAGGGTCTGGCGAGAGTCAGGTTACAAAGCGCACTCACTTGTTGGATGGTGTTGTCAAGCGTCGTTTACCCAGAAAAGGGCCTACAAAATGGAATTATAATTCTAGGCTTCTGCAGGCAATAAGCATGTACCAAACTGATCTCCATGCCGTGTTTCATATCATTATGGAAAATCCTGATAGCTGGGATAATGACACGCTGATGATGGCAGCAGGATACGATCGGTGGCTGTCAAAAGCATCAACATGCTTTCTAATTACTGCGTATGAGGGCATTTTTAACGAAACCGACGCACTTTATAGAGTGCTGCAAAACAAGGTGATGGACATTGAATACTGTCTTGCACGCATCTGCGACACAGTCTCATATGTCGAGCGCATTACACTAGAGTTTGACAGTTTCTACGACCGATTTGAGCAGAAATGCGGTGCACTTGGTTTGACAGACCGCGTGTTCTGTAACATTATTGACGACATCAGCGATCAAATGAAGTTTGACCATTTCGATGAACTTGCTTTCCTCGGTTTGGTGGATTGCGTAAAATTTTGTGAAATGTCACAACATGTTGATGACACGAAACTGCAGAGCCTGTCAAAGTATGCCAAGTTCTTTGACTTTGTCAGGCTAAAGACCAATCTCATTGGACTGTATAGCTCAAAAAAGGTGAAGGATGAATGTAAATCTCCTGGACAGCCCCTCAACTTTTTGGGCAAGAATGACGTTATTTCAACTGTCCCTGAGGCAACAAAGTTGCTCCAGCTAATGCTCACTGTGCCAGCTACTACAGCGTCAGTGGAGCGGTTATTCTCAGCACTGAAAAGACTCAAAACATACAGCCGGAACAGGACTGATCAAGGAAGGCTCTCTTCACTGGCGGTGATCTCTATTGAAACAGACAGACTTTTAAACTGAAGGAAGATAAGGAGGACTTTTACCAGAAAGTGACGGAAATTTTTATCTAGAAGGACCGAAGCATGGAATTCATATAAGTAAAGGTAAAACAGAGATACAATTTTTTTGTTTTGTTTTTAATGAAATGTGCATTATGTGGGCAACAGTTTGTATGTGTAAAGAATGCAGAAATGAAACATAACCCGTAAACTGCTGCCAATCAAATGGCAAATAATCTGCGCTGAGCGCATTTATTTGGAAATCTGATTCAGATTACGTCAGTGCCTCACCAGCTATTAACCTCACTGCACGTCACTGCTCTGCGCTGAGCACAAACTCATGGTCACCAATTCTCTGTTCTCTCTCCCTACTAGACAGAAGATGGCCTGGAAACACACAAAGTCTAAAGACTGGCACACCCTCAACTATGTACTGATAGATCAAGGGACAGACGAGACTACGCATAATTCGCTCCATGCCTGGGGCGGATGACTGCTGGACGGATCACCGGCTTCTCATGTGTCGCCTTGACATCAAGAGTCAGCAACCGCCAAAACGGGTTTCAGTAAGGTACAGACCACACAGTCATCCCAAGACATCAGGGAATTTATTGAAAGAAACCCGATGGACCGCCCTGAGCCAGCATCCATTGAGGATCACTGGACCAACCTTCACGATGCTATGACCGCTGCCGCCAAGGAGACGATTGGCTTTGCACAAAAGAACAGAAAATTAATTGGTTGAGAATGAAAAAAAACATCTACCATCACTTTAAAGCCAAATGTGGACACACCTTGCCCTTGAAAACCACACCACTGCGGAAAACAAATGGAAATACCAGCAGGCATCAGCAGAATGCCAGAGAGGACTCAGAAAAGCTCAAAATACCCTCACAGACCCATTTTCAATCAATGGAAGGCTCAAGCAATGATGCGCACTGGCACCAACCTGTTTCTCATTGTACATGGCTTCCATATTTAACAACATCCCACCAGACTTGCCATCCATCAACATACGCTTGTATGAATGGCGGACACATTTACACGATAGGCAAGTTTACACATTAGACACTTTTTACACATTAGATAAATTATTACATTAGATACATTAGATACATTAATACATTATACACATTGACACATGAAACATTTACACATTAGACACGTTTAGACAGACACATTTACACACTAGACACATTTGTACAATAGAAATACATTAGACACTTTTACATGTTACACACATTTTCACATTTGACACATTTACTAATTTGACACATTTACACTTTACACACATTTACACGTTAATACATGTTCTCATTCATCCAGGTCATTATATTCTCAGGGCATTCAATCAATCGATCGTAACGTGACTGTTTGGTTTGTCTTAGAAGACGTTTTGCCTCTCATCCGAGTAGGCTTAGTCAGTTCATGTTCATAGACCTAAATTGGTAATATCTAGTCTTAGACTTAAATTGGCCAGATCTAGTTTTAGACTTGAATTGGCCAGAACTAGTCTTGCAGTGGGCAGCACGAAGGCACAGGGGTTAGTGTCTCAAAATATAAAGGTCCTAGGTTCGATCCTGGGCTCGGGATCTTTCGCCCCGTGACTGCGTGGGTTCCCTCCGGGTACTCCGGCTTCCTCCCACCTCCAAAGACATGCACCTGGGGATAGGTTGATTGGCAACACTAAAATGGCCCTAGTGTGTGAATGTGAGTGTGAATGTTGTCTGTCTATCTGTGTTGGTCCTGCGATGAGGTGGTGACTTGTCCAGGGTGTACTCCGCCTACCGCCCGATAGTAGCTGTGATAAGCTCCAGCACCCCCCACGACCCCAAAAGGGATAAGCGGCAGAATATGGATGGATGGATAGATGTTGGCCAATAAAACGTTGACTGTGCTCACAGGATGTCAGAGAATGAGTCTAAAGGGAAGCTTGTTGAAGGAATCCTATGGACAGAAGTTATCACTATGCAGCTGAGATAGGCTCCAGCACCCCAACCCCAAATGGGCCAAGCGGTAGAAAATGGATTGGGATTGGATAGTCTTGATAGTCTTGGTGCCATTTACACATTACACATATTTACAAATTAAACATATTTACACATTACACATATTTATATACTACACACTTTTACACATTACACACATTTACACAATAGACACCTTTACACATTACACATGTCTACAGTGTGCAAGCAGTCATTATCACCTTCCGCGACCCTGAAAAGGACAAGCGGTAGAAAATGGATGGATGGATGGATAAAAGTCTTACCCGATGATGTAAGCCAAGACACCCAGCTGGATGAGGCGGCACACCACCCCCACTTTCTTGTTCCTGACCAGCACCTGGCGGGGGGTCTCATACTCGAATAAGAAGTCAGAGAGAGCGTTGATGATTTGGCTCTTCATTTTAGGGCAACTGACCAAAAGAAAAAAGGGTCTTCACCCCTTAAAAGCACCCTAACTTGTCCTCTTTTTTCACTTCCTCAACAGTGACACTCTCCTGTCATAAGGAATATCAGATGTGCTTTATGACAAGTCTTTAATCTCTCTCTCTCTCTCTTTCTCTCTCTCTCTCTCTCTCTCTCTCTCTCTCTCTCTCTCTCTCTCTCTCTCTCTCTCTCTCTCTCTCTCTCTCTCTCTCTCTCTCTCTCTCTCTCTCTCTCTCTCTCTCTCTCTTATGGCTGCATCTTTATTGTAGCTAAGGGCAAACATTATATTTCTCCTGAATTTGACTTTGCTGGTGTGTTTAAATTACACAACAGTTGCCACACCTACTCTTTAAGTAATCAAACCTTATAATTAAGCCACTGACATCCTCTTCCTGCATGCACGGTGGAAATTGGTGCCAGGCAAACCCAAGACAAGTACATATTGCATGTTTGCATATCCTCATGTGACTATTTGCAGAGATTATGCCTTTTCTTTAGGGGCACACTGTGCTCTCTACTTCTTGTATTGTCAATCTTAATTTTTACAGCAAGGGAAATAGAAACACAGAGTGGATAATAAATAAATAAAATACATAATTCTAGATACAAATACAATAATACAATTATACAAAATCTAAATACATATTTCCCCCCAGCAAATGAGTTTGAACAAAATTAGTTAATGAATATTTTAAATATACGGATGTAATTTCAAGTACATAGAACTGGACCTTTGACTGACTCCATGAGAGAGTTTTTAGGGTAAAAATGCACTGGATAATATATATATTAATAAGTTGTTCAACTTGAAAATGTCAATTCACAAGCTGCCTTAAATTTGCAATTCAACTCAACTTTAGTGATGTCTTTGTTTTGACGAAGAAGTAAAAAAAGAATGTTGAGTCAAATACAATATTATCATTATCTCAACATTCTTTCACTAGTTATTAAATGGATTCAACTTTTAATGGCTTTGTCTATAGATTAATTATAGTAAGTTAAGATAAAGAAAACAACTTACATCAATAATAGAAAACTTATCAAATTTAGTATGTAGGAAAAATTGCTTTCTACGACTTACAGTTTCAAGTTAAACAGTTATATTGATGTTACTTGTCCTATCAACTTGAATAATTTTTAAATCCATTTATTCATGGGTTTCCAGGAATAATCTATTTTAAAGGGAGTCTTGTCACACACCAGTGTGGGTGGCATTGGGGACAAGGTGGGTGGAGGGTCTCGCCCGAGGACACAACAGCAGTGACTAGGATGGCAGAATGTTGTACCATGAACCCTTCAGTTTCTGGATGACCGCTCTACCATCTGAGCCACCCTGCCCTACAATCACAAATGGCTTTTGCAGACTAGTTGTGACGATCTGTCACTTCACTTCCGGTGGTGGTTCCTTGTTTGGTGTTTGTTTCCTGTCGGCACTCTTAATTTTGTTCCATTTCCTGCATGTCTCCCTGAGCGCTCATTTCCCTCACCTGTCCCCGATTGGCAGCCTGGCACACCTGGTTGCAGTTGCCAATCAGGTGTGATATTTTTGCCTGCATCGCCTGTTCATCAGTGCTCGAAGATTGACTTTGTTAGGGACCTTATGCTGGATGCATGACTTCTCTTCCTTGTTTGAGTATAATAAAAACTCTTACCTGCACGTCGTTGTCCTGTTTCCTGCATCTTGGGGTCACACCTACCGCAGCCATGCAGGTTCCTCGCAGAATCCTCGAGCCAGAGAGTGACCTCGCCGGAACCCCTGTCGGCGACATGGAACCAATGTTCTGGACCGCACAATTCCTGGAGGACATGAAAGCCAGGTTTGTGTGGTCCCAGCCCACATCAGGCTCAAACCTTCTCTCTCCGACTCGGCCGCCGGCCCCGGTGCTCCAACCGGCTTGGCCATCGTCTCCTGCGCTCCGCCCTGCTCAGCCGCAGGTTCCGACTCTTCGCCCAGCTCGGCCACCGCGGCCATCATCTCTGTCTCCTGTTGTGCGACCTCCGGTGCCTGCACCACGTTGACCTCCTGTGCCGGCTCCACGTCGACCTACTGTGCCGACTCCACGGCGATCTCCTTTGCCTGCACCTCTGCACGCTTCCAGCCCAGCTGCCGACCCCAGTGCTCCACCCGGCTCGACCACCGCCTCCAGGATTCGGGGACACTTGGCCTGGCGACCCACCGCCAAGTCCTCCCTCCGCCCTCCCGTGACTTGAAACTTGTTCTGGTTTTTTTTGGGACATCTGGAATCTGTCCCTAAAGGGGGCATGCTGTGACAATCTGTCACTTCACTTCTGCTGGTGGTTCCTTGTTTGGTGTTTGTTTCCTGCAGCGCTCTTAATTTTGTTCAATATCATGCATGTCTCCCTGAGCGCTCGTTTTTCTCACCTGTCCATGATTGGCAGCCCAGCACCTGGTTGCAGTTGCCAATCAGGCTACTATTTATGCCTGCCTCGCCTGTTCATCGGCGTAGAGGATTGACTATGTAGTGTCCTTATGCTGGATGCATGACTTCTCCTCCTTGTTTGAGTATAAAAAAAGCCCTTACCTGCACGTCATTCTCCTGTTTGATGCATCTTGGGGTCACACCTACCGCAGCCATGCGGGTTCCTCACACTAGTTATCTATTTAAAACAACTCAAATACAGTATTTACAATATTTGAAGTGGACTGAAAGGTCTTACATCGTCCAGATAACTAAAATTTCACTATCAAGTTCAATTAAAGTATATTTATATAAAATCACCGATTGTCTCATTAAAAGCAGTTTTTGAGTTTTGTTTTGTATTTAATTTTGCATCACATTAGGGGCGGTCCTAGCTCGGTTGGTAGAGTGGCCGTGCCAGCAACTTCAGGGTTCCAGGTTTGATTCCCGCTTTCGCCATCCTAGTCACTGCCGTTGTGTCCTTGGGCAAGACAATTTACCCACCTGCTCCCAGTGCCACCCACACTGCTTTAAAAGTAACTTAGGTATTGGCTTTCACTATGTAAAGTGCTTTGAGTCACTAGAGAAAAGCGCTATATAAATATAAATTCACTTCACTTCACTTACAGCTTGTCATATACCCTCACAGTGTCTCTGTGTACTACTGCTTTATCGTACAAAAAACATGCAGTTAAATTTTGGACTCTCTAAACCAGTGGTTCTCAACCTTTTTTCAGTGATGTACCCCCTGTGAACATTTTTTTAATTCAAGTACCCCCTAATCAGAGCAAAGCATTTTTGGTTGAAAAAAAGAGATAAAGAAGTAAAATACAGCACTATGTCATCAGTTTCTGATTTATTGAATTGTATAACAGTGCAAAATATTGCTCATTTGTAGTGGTCTTTCTTGAACTATTTGGAAAAAAAGATATAAAAATAACTAAAAACTTAAACAGTGATTCAATTATAAATAAAGATTTCTACACATAAAAGTAATCATCAACTTAAAGTGCCCTCTTTGGGGATTGTAATAGAGATCCATCTGGATTCATGAACTTAATTCTAAACATTTCTTCACAAAAAAAGAAATCTTTAACATCAATATTTATGGAACATGTCCACAAAAAATCTAGCTGTCAACACTGAATATTGCATTGTTGCATTTCTTTTCACAGTTCTTTTTGACAGACATTTTAGTGAGAAACCTGAGCTTGTGCTTCACTGAGGATCTTTTAGTTGATTGACTTTTGGTGCCGTGTGGCACCGCCAGGTAGGGTCAAACCATCATGGCATGGGGGAAACTCTGGGTTTATGGTAATGAATGGAATAGCCTACTTGATTTGATGTTCAGTTTATGAACTTACATTCATATTTTGTTGAAGTATTATTCAATACATATATTTATAAATGATTTTTGAATTGTTGCTATTTTTAGAATATTTAAAAAAAAATCTCACGTACCCCTTGGCATACGTTCAAGTACCCCCAGGGGTACGCATACCCCCATTTAAGAACCACTTCTCTAAACTATGAGTCTGAATGTAAGTTTAGAAGATTGTTTGTGCTTGTGTCCTTTTAAGGATGTACCTGAAGTCAGCTGGGATAGGGTCCAACATAAGGGATTGTGCATTGTGTGTAGGGTGGTGTTCAAGGGCAGGCACCTGGGTGACATGGTCTTTGTCACCTCCCTGGTGGGATGTTTCTACTTCCACTTCTCATCAACAATGCAGACTTGGGAGCCCATAATGCTTGTGTTTGCTACCTTGTATGTAGCACTGAACCAAGCACCGATTTCCTACCAGAGCAACAAGACGAGACTGTCTGTCCTCTTCCCTAGTGTTATAACACATTTTTGGACGAGAATGTTGGTTTCCTTGATGGTGAGAATGCTGTTTGCATTGCTTTTGATGTTTTAGCCAATGTTTAGCTTGACACACTTTAGAGCAGTAAATTTTCTTTTACATGACTCACATTGTTTCAGCTTTTGAATCATATACACAGATGATCTGTTGACCAGCTCTCTCCATCCTCTCTGCCCTCGGCAGCTCTCATTGCTTCACTGAGTTTCAAGTGAGTCCATTCTCCGATGTTATCTTCCCACCTTTTCTTTTGTCTTCCTTGTCTCCTGCCAAATTGTACGGTGCCTTGCAGGATAGTCTTTGCGAGGCCTGAGGATCTGGTGATGTGTCTGTATCGCCTCATTTCCTGCTTTATGACAGTGGTGAGCAGGTCATCGTGTGGGCCGTCGGCTAATCTTTTGCCGGACCTCCTCGTTTGTTACATGTAGAATCTGTAGAATCTAATCTCCAAGCTCTGTATTATCTTCTGCAGCTCTACTGTGAGGGTCCAAGTTTCAAAGTAGTATAGAAAGATTGAGATTACAATTGAGCGCTGTAGTCTCACCTTTGATGCCAGACTGATGTTTTCGTTAAAAAAAGTTAAAGTTAAAGTACCAATGATTGTCACACACACACTATTGTCCATGTGGGCTTGAGTTTTGCCAGGGCAGTTTGACACATTCAATACATACAGTACCATCATGTACTTGATGTTGGCCCTTAATCACAAGTGACTCAAAGGACTTCACAAACTAACAATGACATCCCCTGATCTGAACACACTAAATACTAGATCAGGGGTCGGCAACCTAAAATGTTGAAAGAGCCATATTGGACCAAAAAAAACAAAAACAAATCTGTCTGGAGCCGCAAAAAATTAAAAGCCATATTACATGTGTCATGAGATATAAATTTAATTAAGAGGACTTAAAGGAAACTAAATTAGCTCAAATATAGCTACAAATTAGGCATAATGATGCAATATGTACATATAGCTAGCCTAAATAGCATGTTAGCATCGATTAGCTTGCAGTCATGCAGTGACCAAATATGTCTGATTAGCACTTCACACAAGTCAATAACATCAACAAAACTCACCTTTGTGCACTCATGTACAAGGTTAAAAGTGTGGTGGACAAAATGAGACAGAAAAAGAGGTGGCATAAAACACGTCCTAGAAAGTCGGAGAAAGTTATGCATGTAAACAGACTATACGGTGAGTTCAAGGACCGCCAAAATAAGTAGGACAAAACGGCGCTCGCCAAATACTTGAATCAGTGAAGCATATTTAATATAAACAGTGTGATTTATAACAATTACGGAGGTTTGTGTCATGTTTGTCCTCCTACAGAAACCATACTAAAACAAAAAAATTTATTTTTTTTCCCCCTCATCTTTTTCCATTCTTCATACATTTTTGAAAAATCTCCAGAGAGCCACTAGGGCGGCGCTAAAGAGCCGCATGCGGCTCTAGAGCCGCGGGTTGCCGACCCCCGTACTAGATCAATCCAACAAGAACTAAATATTTAAAATCATTTAAAAGAGATCATTATATGAACATATTGGTACAAGCGGTATAAAATGGATGAATGGCTGGATTTGCAATCCTTCTGATACATGCATAACATCAATGTTGTGGAATACATAGCATTTAGAAGCATCTCGGACACGCAATACACTGCAAAAAAAAGACAACAAAAGAGAACAGTGAAAACATTGAAAAAAGCATAATTTCAGCATACATGTTGTAATGACGCTTGGGACTTGATAAAAGTCTTTTAAAAATGCATTTTAAAAAAACAACTTATATTTTGATGCATATTTTCATAATGAAGCAAAGCTGCGAAAATAGTGAATACAACAACAGCCAAATTAATTTGATGACAGACTATTGTACAGTCAGATGTTTAGTTATATATATTTTCAAGTAAATATATATTAAGACATGACAGCTATCTTAATGTTGATAAATTACATGTACATTATGTGCAAAAAAAATGCTGGTCAATGTTATACCAATAATATTTGTTTTATAACTACAATAGAATTGTGTCAGTTATAATCTAAGTCACTGTTATGGAATATGACTAATAAAGTATTGATTCATATCCGGAACACTGGCATTAATCATACATTAGCTGTGTTGGCCCTGCGATGAGGTGGGGACTTGTCCAGGGTGTACCCCGTCTTCCGTCCAAGTGCAGCTGGGATAGGCTGCAGCACCCCCGCAACCCCAAAAAAGACAAGCGATAGAAAATGGATGGATGGATGGATGGATGGATGGATGGATGGATGGATAGCTTTCCATATAGCTTGCTGGCAACAATTTCACTGGTGGGCACAAATACAGTACAATAATCTTCAATCCAGAAATTATAACCAATAGTAATGCTCACTCTTATTTGTGAAAAGTAATCTCTTGTGACCTGTTTTCCACGCTCCGCCAATTTGTGCAAGAATATTCAACACAATGCTGTGGTGGGGTCGTGTTCTTCCTTCTTCTTTGTGCTGCTCAGAGGAGTAGAAGACCGGCTCAAGATGGCGGCTGTATTTCCTGTGTCACCGCACCCGATGTGGGGTCTACTGTAAATGATGTCTATGGTAACAGGCCGGAATGGTGAATGACGTCAAAGACCTGCGACAGTTATTACCTCGTGAGACATTTTTTAACTGTTAGCTGGTGCTTGCTCGGACCGTGAATAATCACGAAAAGTACCTCTCATATTTTGCCATATCCAGGGTAATATATAAGAAAGTCAGGACTCTGAGGAAAGCTTCTCTTCTAGATCATGCCCAATGAACCCGATCATCCTCCGGCTAAAAAATTTAAGCCGGCGTCTGTTTTCTTCCGCCTCGACAAGCAGAAAGCTGGTATGTTGCTGCCCGGGAAACCAAAAACAACGACGATTGATGACCAAAGAAAACAACTTCCTATTTATCAAGCCCGAAATCAGCTTTTACACCACCTGAGACAGCTTCACAACGCTATTCTCATAGGTAAAGTCTCACAATCACTGACACTGTTAGCGTGATGCTGTTCAATGTTTATCTTGTTCATTCATGATTATCGTAAACATAAAAGTACTGAACCTCAACTCACACTTAAACTGTTGTTAGTGAATGTAGTGAGCATATCGATTAAAAATGGATTCCAGGGATAGGATCAATATCGGATCTTAATCATATATCTGCTTTTAGTTAGTCCGGTAAAGTAAAAAAGAGTGGCACATTCGAAATTATTGGATCAATAACTGAAAATTGAAACGTGAACGAGACTTGACGATGTATAATAATTTAGATTTGTATTTTTGTTATGTATGAGATAGGCTCCAGCGACCCCGAAAGGGACAAGCGGTAGAAATGGATGGATTTTCTTGTCAGGGGTTGCTCTTTGTAGATGGTCCCTAAGTAGTAGAATTGTTTACATTTGTACTGTAATTGGAAGGTAAATAATAAGCGGTATACAATGGATGGATGGATGGATAACTTCGTCATCCATGTTACAATTAATTGATTAACGTGGACCCCGACTTAAACACGTTGAAAAACTTATTCGGGTGTTACAATTTAGTGGTCAATTGTACGGAATATGTACTGTACTGTGCAATCTACTAATAAAAGTTTCAATCAATCAATCCGAAATGAATAAAATAAAAAATTCAATAGACCCATTTCTGTTGAAAAAGCACATTGACGGGTTTCCTACAGATTTTTGCAGATTGTATTGCTGAAAATTAACTTGTAGCTCATTGTCTCCGCTACTATGGTCATAAAGAAGTACTATTTGTGCTTTAAAGATGTTTTGTTTTTGAGCTATTGAGCTTTTATAGCTATCTCTGAATGTGCCAATCTATTTCTAACTGCACCACAGTCTTTTAGTTGCATTATTAATTTCGTGACATAGTTAATATTGTATTATAAGTGTATGGTATTAAAGGGTATAAATGATTCATTATACATGATAAATCCATTGTATATAGAAATGTTACGTAGTTTGCAAAGTCAGTGAGTGATTATGTTGTTGGACATAGGGGACTTTAAAAGATACAATATTAGTGATGTATGTAATAATCACATTTCATGTATTTATTCTAAAGTTTTCACAGTGAGTGAATAAAACATTTGAAAATGAGAGGACTTTAAAATATAATAATATGTATGATAATTACATGGCACATATGTATTATAAAGTTTACAATGTTAGCAAATAAGTTGTTAGACATTAGGGGGGGCTTTAAAATATAACAATGATGTATTTGATAATTACATTGTATAAATAGTGATGGTCAGATGAAGCCTCATGAGGCATTGAACCACTGAGCCAATTCTGAGCTGGCCACAACTCTCTAAAGTTAAAGTCCCATGGATAGTCACACACACACTAGGTGTGGTGAAATTATCCTCTGCATTTAACCCATCCCCATGTTCACCCCCTGGGAGGTGAGGGGAGCAGTGAGCAGCAGCGGTGGCCGCGCTCAGAAATCATTTGGTGATTTAACCCCCAATTTCAACCCTTGATGCTGAATGCCAAGCAGGGAGGCAATAGGTCCCATTTTTTTATAGTCTTTGGTATGACTAACCACAAGGCCACTGAGCAAAAGCCCACATTTTCAATGTAGCTTGGGCAGTTTCTGTCTTGTCGAATGTTCCGGCACAATCTGAACTGCGTCCCGAATAGTCACGTGGTACAAGCGGGCAGCAAGACTTAGCAAGTCATTATAACCGTCTCTTCCCCTACGTGAAGCAAGCCTCAATACGCGCTTTGCGAAAACTCCCCCTTCATTACGCCACACACGCCTCGAAGCCTCGGCACGTTTTGTTCTATCACAAATAATTAGTATACAATAAATAGTTTACAAAGTCAGTGAATAAGTTGTAGTTGGGGGACTTTAAATGAGAGCCAAATAGTAATTTTCTTGTTTTTTCTTACCTTTTTTGCGTCACTGACTGTATGTTGGCCAAGTAATAATAATTTATTGTTTGTTCTTTCGTTGATATTGTTTTATATTGTTGTATTTATTTATATCAAGTTGTTCACAAAAAGGTTTGGATATATGTGTGTTTGCCTAAAATGTGTGTCATGTTATATTGTGATGGTAATCATGATCAACACAATAAATGCTCAATAATTAAATCACTGAAGGATGTAGAAACATGTCTAGTAAAAAGCAGTTGTATTGATAATGCTTACTGTCACATTTACAATATTTGAAAAAATCAACAGCTAAACTTCTAAAGGTGTAATGTGTTTTTTGATGGGACTGTTCTCTATTGTCAGGGGAAACAGGCTCAGGAAAGACCACCCAAATCCCCCAGTATCTGTATGAGGCAGGGATTGGACGCCAGGGCCTCGTTGCAGTCACTCAGCCCCGCCGAGTGGCTGCTATCTCGCTGGCAGGAAGAGTGGCAGAGGAGAAGAGGACACATCTTGGCAAGCTGGTATGTCAGCAAAACCATTATGTCCCACATCACCTCTACTGAAGTTATTACTTATAGATAAAATGTGGCACCAACAGTCTGTTCTTATTGAACCAGATCACAAAAGAGACACCTGCCATATACAAAAGGTGTTTTTTATAGTCTTATATTATTTATCTCTTCTACTAATGACAGCATATAATTTCCCTCTCTACGCCGTGTTTTTTACAATTTCTCTGCTATATTGAGGGTGGAGAATAATAATAAAAAAGAAAATAATAGATTGGATTTATATAGCATATTTTCCAGAGACCCTCAGAGCTTCATATTAAGGAGCCAATATTAATTCAATCAAACAGCCTCTTTAACCACCACCAAACATTTACTTTCATCCATACACCAATGTGGGCTGCACTGGCGTATGACATGTCTTGCTCAAAGACACATTAGCAGTGACCGAGATAGAGGGAGTCCAGTTTCTGTGCTACCTCCTGAGCCATGACACCAATGTCTACTGCCCGATTTTGATTTAGTAGATTACAGGAATCTCAGTGTTTCCCACACATTCATTTATTTGTGGCGGCCCGCCACGAAATAATTACGTCCGCCACAAATAAAATAAAATAAAAAATACATATATATTTTTTTTTTGGTCCTGTCCAGCTTCTCAGGCAAATCATATAGTTGATGTAGATGCCCATATAGGCTGTTCAGATTTACTTTACAAAAGAGAAGTGTAGGATACTTCTCTTGTTGCCTTATTTGTATTTGACCACTACTGTTTTCTGTTTATTTTTTTTAAAGATTAAAGTACCAATGATTGTCACACACACACTAGATGTGGTGAAATTTGTTCTCTGCATTTGACCCATCCCCTTGGGGAGCAGTGGGCAGCAGCGGCGCCGCGCCCGGGAATCATTTTGGTGATTTAACCCCCAACTCCAACCCTTGATGCTGAGTGCCAAGCAGGGAGGTAATGGGTCCCATTTTTATAGTCTTTGGTATGACTCGGCTGGGATTTGAATTGTTACTGACTGTGGCAGGACACCTCTGCCTCTGTTTCACTTTATGTTGCTGGTAAATAATATGGTTGTAGTAGTAGGCTAATGTTAAATTATTTAGTATGCACTAATTAAACGGGCAGAGCTTTAAGAGACACTTTAGCTTTTATATTTTATAAGATATATTTTTTGTAAGAACCACAATTCATAAATATATTTCAGTGAATAACTTATTGTTCAAATCTGTCTATAAATATGTACATAAAGTGTTGTAATTATATTGTAAAATGGATGGATGGATGTTTAAAACAAAACTGTTATTATTAATTAGTACGTATACATTTTTTTAGCCTTTTTAGAGAAAATCATATCATTGTAGTAAATTATGCAAATTAATCGATGATGTCATGGTGACCACGCCCATAGCCACGCCCCCACCGCCACAGGTATCTTGGCAGTTTATGGGAAACACTGAATCTGAAGTATTTCCTTTGTTTTCTGTTATGGATGCTTGCAAAAAGTAACTGAAGGAGCAATTGCAATCTAGTCAACTACGGTTTGGTGCATTTAAAGTACCAGTAGAGTGGAAAAACAAGTTAACTTTATTTGCTTAATTGTGTTTCATTGTCTTTATTAAACCATATCCAATTATATTTACAATCCGCAAAGTATGTGAAAATATCGTCTAAACATCACAAAATGGCACAAATTCATTCAGCCATTTTGAATATTCCGCTCCGAACGTCTTCTGTAATTTCTGTACATTGACGTCACTTCTGCACTCTGACCATGTAATCAGATCAGTCACACTGAAAATATGCAAAAGTTAGAAAAACGTGCTGTCTATCATTTACAACCCTATATAAGACATTAACTTGTGTTTTTCTTTTTTTATGCGTTCGAAGTCGTAAATACATAAATAGTCTGTCAATGGGGACTCTCTATTCCGCCCACAAAACCCTCTAAATTACCATCCAAGACCCCCCAACAATACTCTATATTGATATCGTGACTTGAATATTAACCAAATATTAGCAATGTTGTTATTAAAAGCGCTAACGCAGACAAACTATTTTTTAGCGGCGGATTCATAACACACAGCTAAGTAGCCCTCTGCTGCTTAGCTGTAAGCTGACATCGATGTCCTGCTACTCCCGCATCATCGCGTCTCGACTCGTCAAAAGTTATTCTAGATTATAAATCATGCCTCTTATCTGGATACCTTGGAGGATTTATCCATACATCTAAAAGTTGTTCTTCTGTGACATTCAATTTATACCTGGAGATGGAGACAAACAGACACAACCAAAGATAGTGTCTGAAGGGAGATTTTTCCTTGTTAACCCGTCGTGTGCATCATGATTAATGTTTCATCTAATTGGAAAGATATGAACATCTTGTCAGTTGTCATCGAAGTGAGAGCAGACATTTTACAGTAAGCTATTGTTTTATTATGTTCATAGTTTGTATTTCTTGTTTAGCACTTAGCAATACTGCTACATGATGCTTAGTGTTGTTTTTCCACTCGACCAGTACTTTAAAGGGGTGTGCCCTCTAAGGCACCTCTCAATTCGATTACCATTTATTTTTGAGATTATTACAGTTATTGATGCATTTTTTCCCATACAGGATTTCTGTTAAACAAAATATTTTTGGCAGGATCCATGAAATAAAGTTAACAAATATCAGACAGAACGATCCAACAAAAAAGTGCTCTGATTACATAAAATACCTTTGGAAACCCAAATTCTCTTCTGTTTTCACATACAGTATTTCAGTACTAGCAAGTTACGGTACTACAAAACAAGTGATTCAGAAATAATAAAGACTTTTGGACACAATTTTATGCAAACTACTTATTTAAACTAAAATCATCAGCGTTTCATGACTTTTGTTGATTTATTGCAGTAGTACCTGTCTCTTATTTGTAGTGTTGGACTTTCGTCCGCAGGATTGCTCGCATACACACCCAGAAGTTGAATCTTTTATCGTAAACCTAAGGTCATATAGTAGAAAAGATGCGGATCAAAATCGAATCCAATTGTTCCTTATTCAATTTCTGGCATTTCCTGGAAGTTTTATCAAAACCCCCCATAACTTTTTTAGTGTGACAAGGCACGGTCATCTCTGTTTGCTGATATTATCCATTATATTTTTTCAGGTGGGGTACTCTGTGCGTTTTGAGGATGTCACCTCCTCTGAGACCAAGCTGAAGTTTATGACCGATGGTATGCTCCTACGTGAGGCCATTAGTGATCCCTTACTGCTGCACTACACAGTAGTAATCCTAGATGAAGCTCATGAGCGCACCGTGCACACAGATGTGCTGTTTGGAGTGGTTAAAACAGCTCAGCGCAGGCGCAAAGAACTTAATAAGATTCCTCTGAAGGTAATAAAAATCAAACCTGTTTCTCATTGGATTTCATTTAGCTTAAAATTGTCTCAAAATGTTTGTGCTTCAATCTGCTCAGGTCATCGTGATGTCAGCTACAATGGATGTGGACCTGTTCTCTGAATACTTCAATAGGTCACCTGTACTGTACTTGGAAGGCAGACAACATCCCATTCAAATCTATTACACCAAGCGGCCTCAATCCGACTATCTCCAAGCTGCTCTCGTCTCTGTGTTCCAGATACACCAGGTAGATAACATATACACCAGGTAGACAACTGATTAAGCCGGGGCCGTTAAAACATTTTGCTGACTGATTTATTGTCCCACAAATTATTGCAGATAAACTACTGTATATTATTGTTAGCATTATTTTGTGACCAAATTGAGCACTAATGTAATAATAATACATAATAATAATGCAAATAACCATTTAGAAGGATATACACTTTTATTTGTCTTCTCCCTGTGACTGCGTGGGTTCCCTCCGGGTAGTCTGGCTTCCTCCTACCTCCAAAGACATGCACCTGGGGATAGGTTGATTGGCAACACTAAATTAGCCCCAGTGTGTGAATGTGAGTGTGAATTGTCTCTGTCTGTGTTGGCCCTGCGATGAGGTGGCGACTTGTCCAGGGTGTACCACGCCTTCCGCCCGAATGCAGCTGGGATAGACTCCAGCCCCCACGTGACCACGAGAAGGACAAGCAGTAAAAAATGGATGAATGGAAGTGAGTCGCCGCTTTACTCGACAAGTTGAGAACAACAGCACAGCACACTTCCCCCCTTCGCAATAATAGTGATAGCACAATAATAGTGCGCCACATTCAAAATAAAGGTTTCAAAAAAGTACCTTACAAAAGCATAATGCACTTAAAGCACTTATTTATACATTTACAAAATTATTGATAGGAACTTATAACTTTTCATGAACATCTGTGTCGTGTCTTACAATATGCGAGGGCCGCGTGTCAGTGAAACTGATAAATCACGCCAAGTTGCGGTGGACAAATTGATGGACAGTTGTGACATTTTGTGCGTCCAGGAGAGGTTCCTGGCTAAGCAAGACCTGGAAAGACTAAATGTTATACATACTGACTTTCATGGTGCAGGATAATCAACAACTGACCTGAGTACTAAAGTCGTCCGGGGTAGGATTCCAGGAGCGGTCGCTACAATGTGGAATAGGAAATATGACCAGTTGGTTAATATTATAAGATTGGGAGTTGACTGGGCTATTGTGATTGAGCTGCGTTGTGATGATAAAAAGGTAATAATTCTGAATATATATACAGTAGATTGGCTTTTATATTGTCTTTTATACATGACAACCCTTCTCCCATCATTTATGTTGTTGGTGACATGAATGCTGACATAACTGACATAACTCTTTATTTGGTTCAGATAGTGGATTGATTTTATCTAGTAAGGTACTGTTGCCAAATGATAGTTATTCTTACATCAGCGAGGCTTGGCATTTGACTTCCTGACTAGACCACTGCCTTTGTACAGGGGCTGCACATGACTCAATTGAGATGATGAAAATTGATTATGATCTGGCTACGTCAGACCATATTCCTTCTCGCATGGTGTTAAACACAGGCAATTTACCTGTGTTGCTGCCTGTGGCATTGAGGTGGGGAAAATAGATTGGTCTAAATTGACTCAGAAAGATCTAAATAAATATGCTAATCACTCTGATGCTTTGCTGTGCAGTGTTAAGGTCCCAAAAGATGCCTTATCATGTCAGGATGTGAACTATAAGAATGCCCAACACCGTAAGGAATTATGCTCTCTTTATGAAGCCATTGTTGAGGGTCTCAGTACCTTGAGCAGGCCCCATATAAATGTAGGACAAAAGTGTGCAATATTAAGCCAGGTTGTAAGGATCATGTAGATGAGCTCCATGCAGAGGCCCGAATTACGTTTCAAAAATGGGCTGAGACAGGCAAAACCAGACATGGCCCCTTTTTTTGAGAACAAAAAATGCTAGATTTAAACATGCACTTCGCTATATTAAAATAAATGAAAACACTATGAGGTCAGACTCGCTGGCAAGAAAGTTGTAAACAAATAATTGCAATTATTTCTGGAAAGGAATAATAAATATTAATAATTGCACAACATCTTTACCATTGAATATTGAAGGTGTGACTGGGTCTGAGGAAATAGTAACAATATAGTGAGCTGCATAAAAAGGCATGTACTTGCAGTGGATAAAGTGGAGTTTAATGATGATGTAACTGTCACTTTGACTGAAATACATGAAGCAATAATGAAGTTGAGAGATGATAAGGCCTGTGGTCTGGATAACATTTCAGCTGAACATATTAAACATGCTAGTAAGAAAATTTACCCTCTGTTGGCTATGTGCTATACAGGTTTTTTTGTCCATGGAGTGTTACCCGATGCTATGCTAACTGTTGTGCTAGTACCTGTGATCAAAGATAAAGTGCGAAAGCTAAACAGCTCAGATAATTATAGGCCAATAGCCCTGGCTAGTGTCTTGTCCAAAGTGTTAAGAGTCATTTCTACTGAGGACACTGGAGAATTACATTTTAACCACTGACAACCAATTTGGTTTTAAACGGAAGCATGGCACTGACTTATGTATTTTTGCACTAAAAGAGATTTTAGATAAATATAACAGACGTAATTCCACAATGTTTATATACTTTATTGATGCTTAGAAAGCATTTGATAGAGTTAATCATGAAAAGTTATTTTTTAAATTGTCTAAAAGTAGTGTCCCTTGGTATTTTCATCAGACAATGAGAGTAAGATGGCTGAATGAATATGTTATCAGAATCTTTCCATGTGAGCAATGGTGTGCGCCAAGGCGGAATTTTGTCACCGTTTCTTTTTAATGTTTATATGAATAATTTGTCTCTATGATGTTAAATGCGTCTGGTACTGGTTGTAGGATTGGTGAATTAGTCATCAGTAGCCTTAAGTACGCAGATGATTTGGTCATTTTTAGCCCTTCTTAGAGCTTCAAGGCGCTGCAGTGCTAGCCAAATGTTTGTCAGTATTGGGGTCCCCACCTGCTCTGCCACATTACTTTATCTCATGTACAGGTTCATGTGTAGGGCAGCTGAGTCAGACAACAATGTAATTAATGGTCTGTATAACTGTACTCGCAGTTCTGATAGATTTTCATCCAGTCTGCGGAACCATTGGCGAGCAAGCCTCTGTGCTGCATTCTCGCTTCCTTGCTCCCTGGAAGTTTATTGTAGATCATAAATCATGCATCTCACCTGGACAGGAGACTTCTTAGGAGGTAATCCTTCAAGTTGGTACACTTTGACAGCCATTTGGGGCTCGGAAATGGCGGGAAAACCACGAAAAGACATTTGGTCCCCCATTCATATATTGCTTGTACAATATCTCTTCTAGTACATAATTTACAGTATTGTACAATATCTCTTCTACTACATTACTTACAATATTACTTGTACAATATCACTACTACTACATTACTGCCAATATGTTTATTGTACAATATCACTACTACTACATGTCTTACAATACATTACTTGCACAATATCACTACAACTACATTACTTTCAATATATTATTTGTACAATATCACTACTACTACATTACTTGCAATATATTACTTATAAAATATCATTTTCACTACATTACTTACAAGAGATTACTGTACAATAGCACTGCTACTACATTACTGTTAATATATTACTCATACGATAGCACTATTACTAGATTACTTACAATATATTACTTGTGCATTATCTCTTCTACTACATTATTTACAATATTACTTATACCATATCACTACTACTACATTACTTACAATACATTACTTGTACAATATAATTACTACTTTACTCACAATATATTACTTTTACAATATAACTACTACCACTACATTACTTACAATATATTACTTGTGCAATATCTCTTCTACTACATTACTTACAATATTATTTATACCATATCACTACTGCTGTATTACTTACAAAACATTACTTGTACAATATCACTATTACTACTTTATTCACAATATATTACTTGTACAATGTCACTACTATTACGACATTACTTACAATATTATTTTTACCAAATCACTACTACTACGCTACTCACAATACATTACTTGTACATTAGCACTACTACTGCATTACTTGATATATATTACTTGTACATTTGCATTACTACTACGTTACTTACAATATATTACTTGTACAAAAGCACCACCATTATTGATTGATAATTCCATACACCAGTTTGACAATCTTCTTTATTCACACCTTAATACTCAACACTACAATAATGTGTTTAGTTTGGTGGCAGGGGGACATTCCTTTAATTAGTTATGCAAGTTAGACAATAGCGTCATCTAACCGAAGTAAAATATGCTGCAAATTGACACTTTTTAATTAGAATATGATGCATAGATCATACAGGTTAGAAATGTTTTAGATAATCTAAGTTGTGTACGTTATTGATAATGTCCGACAATGCAAATCTGTATCGATCATTAACACAGAAAATATATAATGTATAATGTGTATTATATTACAGCAAAACAGAACACATTATTTTTCCCGCTTGCTACATTTTAATTGGGACATTTTGGTCATTCCTATTGTTTTGTTTCATGACTCATGTTTGGTTTGAAGTTGGTGCTGATGAGACTGCCTGTCTTTGCACAGGAAGCTCCTCCCTCACATGATATCTTGGTCTTCATGACGGGTCAGGAGGAGATTGAAGCTCTAGCAAGGACATGTCGAGACATTGCCAAGCATCTGCCAGACAATTGTGGATCTATGCTAGTTGTCCCTTTGTACGCATCCTTACCTCCCACCCAGCAGCTCAGAGTCTTTCGGGATGCTCCAAAGGTGAAAGCATTGGTCAAAAGAACAATACAAGTTTCAAATTTGTGTCTGATTTTACAATGTATATAATGTGCTTGTTATTCTTTATTTTCCAGGGTTGCAGGAAGGTTATCTTGTCAACTAACATAGCAGAGACCTCCGTTACAATATCCGGGGTCAAATATGTCATCGACACAGGGATGGTAAAGGCCAAACGTTTCAATCCTGGTAAGATAAGAACACGGCATATTCATACTTCAAAGTAGTATTTAATGTTAGCATTAGGACGACTATAACATGCTCAGAACACCTACTCTTCATGCTATAGAAACAAAGCACATGACACCATTTAAGGCAGGGCTGTCCAACTTTTTTCCTTCAAAGTCCACGTACAGAAAAATTTAAGTGGGCAACTTGATAATTTAGTATTCACTTTTTCTCATACATACTATATTTTGTATAAAATATTCTACATTCACTCCAGTGTAGCTCAAGATATGCGAAGCTGTTAAACTTATTTAAATCAGTGTCTTTGAGTGTATTGAAAAGCACTTTAAAAATACAATGTATTAGTATTATTATTATCATCATCTTGTTCAACAATGTGAATCTTCTCCTTCTTAATGTTTCATGTGAATTTAAAGTATAGAATATTACTTGGGGGCAACGTAAAGCAAGCTATCTTACTTTAAATTGATTTAAGCTTTCAGGCCACTGTTATTGTAGGAAATATGTAAAAACAACACAACTATATACATATATTCCTCGCTCACTAATTGAATGAAAGAGCGCGCACTTTCCGTGGCGCGAGCACGATGATGTCACATTATCGATGGGAAAATGCATTTTTGGACAATATGATTTGCCTGAGCGGCTAGGAGACCGCGAGAGTAACAAGCGGTAGAAAATGGATTAGAAAGGAGAGATTTTAAAAAATGATGATAAAAATATATTAAAAAAAATATATATATTTTTTTTTTACTTGGGACTTCCCGCGGGCCGGATTTTGGACGCTCGGGGGCCGTATCCGGCCTGCGGCCCGTAGTTTGGGAAACCATGATATGGGACATAGTTTGTTCTATAATGTACATATGTTAAAGGAGAACTGCACTTTTGAGGGAATTTTGCCCTATTGTTCACAATCACTCTGAAAGACATGATGACGGATGTACTTTAAAAAAAAAAAAGCTTTCTAACCCGTAAATAAACGTGAATAAAAGTCAGCTTACAGTGGAGCCAATGGGAGGTCCTCTATTCCGCCCATGAAACCCAATAAAAAAAACATACAAAAAACGCCAACAATACTCCATTATACATGTACATGTCCTGACTTGTCCTGACTTGAAAATTAACCAAGTATTAGTGATATGTTATTATAAGTTATTATAAGCGCTAACGCAAACAAAGTATTGATAGAGGCGCTGTGATCACGAGCTTGCGTGCCAATGTTAACATGATCAGCTGCTTTCTTGTTTCTTTGCTAGTCAAATTTTAATACTAGATCATAAATCATGCCTTTCACCTAGTTAGTAGAAGGATGAGGATGACAAGTCGGTAGACTTTGACAGCCAATTTAGACCTGAAAATGGCAAGAATGACACGAAAAGACGCTTGGTTCGAGCATTATGAGTAATTTTTCATCTAAACAGGAATATATAATATTCTAGAAGTTGGCATTCAACCTTGACCTTGCACAGTAAGTGATGTTTTATTATGTTTGTTGTCTCTCATAAAGTCTGCAGTGAGTACTAATCAGTGATGTTGTAAAAAAAAAAAAAAAAAAAGCGAACGTTGCGAAGCATTTTTTAGATTAATTATGCTTAAATGATCAAAATACGTAAATATTAAATGTTATTAAAAATGTGCCGATTACTACATTGCATATATACTTACAGCATTTACAGTATATAAAACCTTGTTGGAGGTGTTCCTGGAGATGTTTTTAAAAGGCTTTACAAGCAGAATAGAGCAGCTCCAATAGGCTCTATGGTAAGCAAACTTTTGATTGCATTTATTTACAAGTTAGAATGCAAAATGAATAAATAAATAAATCCGTCGTCATGTCTTTCATATTGATTGAGAACAATAGGCAAACTTCCATAAAAGTGCAGTTCCCCTTTAAGCCAGAGTTTCCCAAGCTCTATTGAGCCAAGAGAGGTGGATGTACATGTTAACAATAAATTGTCATGTTATTGTTACGTCTTTGACTGTACATAACTGACATAGATAGACAAACAGTAATATGTGGCATGAATACAAAGTCATTTTCTGATAAGTTAAGTAAGATTGGAAATGTTCTGTGGTACATCTGGTGATCTCTCTTGGCACAGTTCTTAAGAAGCATGAAGCTGCCATAGGAGCAGACAAAATAAATATTGCATTTAGTGTACACTGCTTGTTTTTGCTGCCCTCACATGGACAAAACATAAATTGTTGGGTGTCTATCTCCCGAAAAGAAATGCAGTGCCACAGATTACTAGGGCTGCTTCTAACAACTAATTTGATAAACTATCTTAAAATGAACCTATGATGATAATAATCTACATCTAAAAACACTCTCTTCTGGTGTAGATAATATGTATTGGATATGCTTTAGTGGGAATTTTGCTCCACAGGCTATAAAGTTAGACTGACCATACGTCGTCTTTTCCCCAGACATGTCCTCTTTTGCGGAGCTGTGCGGGCTGTGCGGGCTGTCCGGGCGGAGTTTCTTAAATGCCTCAAATGTCCGGCATTTTGAGTTAGGGTTGCGTGTATTTTCAATGTACGTTCAGGGTTAGGAAGGGGTTAAAAACAAAACAAATTGTGAAATTGTGCACATGCAACAGCATTTGTGAGGGAGGGGCAGAGACAGAGAGGGCGAGAGAGTTATGATAAACGCGCATGCGTCGCCAGGCTCTGCTTTTTATCGATAGATTTATCAGATTTGATTTTTTATTATCTATTGCAGGGGTGTCAAAAGTGTGCCCCGGCCATTTGCGGCCCACAGCTAATGTTTTAAAAGACCACGGCACATTCTAAAAATACTATTAAAATAAACAAAAACATAACAAAAGTGAAATAAAAAAGCTTAAAGGTGAAATGTAATTTAGAAAAAGTTGCAATGTTGACTAATAAAACAAAGCTGTTTTTTTCTTTTAAACTGTCATTGCTCAAAACATGATATTGAATCAAAATCAATGTTATTATGAATTATTGACCTATCCAAGGTTCCGATTACTTCACATCAAATATTCCACTTTGAAAAATATTTTTGGTGGAAGATTTTGCAGACTTTGTGTGTTTGCCATTAAAAACATAGTTTTGTTTGACAAAAAAGGGCGGAAAACAAACAAACAAAAAAACAACATAAAAAAAACTAAAACATTTTGAAATGAGGGATAGATCTGAAGTTGTAGACTCCAGAGATTTAAGCGTTAAATATAAAATGTATGTATGCCCTGGCACACCATTAATTAAGCAAGCAAAACACTTTTTACACTTTTATACTGAAATAAATACACCTACAACTTATTAAATAAAAACATAGAAAAAACTACAAGTAGCAGTAAAGTTTAGATCCATGAAGGAAAGAAGAAAGTGAATGAATGTTTATAACTGCATACATTTACATATGTATACAAATTGTTTTTCTTTTTTTCTTTTTTTTTTTAATGAATTAAATAATGTTTATAAAAACCTTTTTCCAAAACACAATATAGAATGTGAGATATAACAGGACAATGCATACGTTTATCTTTTTTTTTCAAAACGCTTACAAAAAAGTGGGACCCCAAAAATTTACTGTGGGACCCCATTTTTATGACTTGATGGGGTCCCTGGGACCCCATTTTGAAAATTCCTAGCGCCAACACTGCTGTCAACAGAGGAGAAAAAATGCTTTATTTTAATAAATATATTATTTATAAAGCAAGTTTGAGTATCATTGGCAAATGTTCACCTAGGCCTTGGCGTGCTGACCGCCTTGGCACACATAGTGTCCTCTTTTTGGGATTTCAGAATATGGTCAGCCTAATAAAGTGCACCTGTTTACTGTATAAGCCACACCAACCAAATTTTCGGACATTTTATTTTGTACATTTATTGGCCGCACCTTTATACACCTGTGTATCAACATAATGACATCTCACAGCAAAGAAACATTTGAATATGTGGGCCAAATTAGCACAGTTTGTTACTGCTAACAGCACATGTAGCATTAGCAGTTTAGCTGCTACTAGTAGACTTGTATTGCAGCTGATACTGTCTGTTTTGTTAATAAAGATTATACATATTTGCAAGTAGCCATGTTAACAGCATTTGTAGCATTATAAGTTGAAAATGCTCATCTTTACATTTTAAGACGTCTTTATTTACTCCCACAGAACAATGAGTTTATTTTGGGTCTAGTATGACTTCACAAACAATCTGAACTGTATACTAGGTCAGTGTATTATTTCCTATTTGTATACATTTGTTTTACTATTGAGTAAAATATGTATTCTAACAAATGTCTAATTGTTTTAGTTTTTAGTCAGATGTTTTAAAATTGGGAGGTTGAAACATTTATACAAATTGTTATATAAATCGGTGACTTGTCCTGGGTGTACTCCACTTTCCGCCCGAGTGCAGCTGGGATAGGCTCCAGCACCCCCGCGACCCCGAGAGGGACAAGCGGTAGAAAATGGATGGATGGGTTAAATAAATCAAGATCGGATGATATGAAAAGAATAATCATGATCTTTTTTTCGCTGTATAGCTCAGCCTTATTCGTCAAGATTCTTAACAGTCCTCCCGTACTGACTTAATTAGGACCAGTACCAATAAATATTGGTTCTTTTTACACATCCCTGCAGACAAGTTACTTGTATCTCTAGTAATATTTGTCACACATTATAAAAGAACACATACAATAACCTGACAATGTAATAACACTGTGACAAGTGTTCAATTTACCTTTTTTAATCTCACAATTCTGTAAGTTGCATTGTGTTATGTGCTTTTAAGACAGTGGCTTGGAGGTTCTGGCAGTGCAGCAAGTTTCGAAAGCGCAGGCATGGCAGCGAGCAGGTCGTTCTGGCAGGAAGGAGTCTGGATTTTGCTACCGTCTCTACACTGAGCAGGAGTTCGACAAGTTTATCCCTATGACTGTGCCTGAAATTCAGAGGTAAGAGTGTTTTTCTAAATAAAATGGGTATGTCCCAATCACAATAACTAAATATACATACACACTCATGGTACATACATACACACGCACATTCACTGTACAAACATACATCTACACAAACTGTACATATACAATCACATATGCATACATACACTCATGCATACATTCACATTTCATCAAACAAATATTAACGTTGTTCCCCGAGGAGAAACTGGGTAAAACACGGCACAATGACAAAGCTTAACCTATTAATACTATAACAATCTACAAGGTTAATACAATTCGCTTCTCTTTCTGTCCCTCCATTTATCTGCTTTCTTTTGTAATTCAAGTTATCGTTACATATTTGTGCTGTTGCATTCAAAACAATTGTATTGTTGATAAGAGGTCATTATTATTATTATTCATTATCAATAGTGCCATTTCTATTTTTTATTTCTCCATTTGTAGTACAATAATGTTTATTGTAATTTCTGTGTTCGTAATATTTACTTCACCAACTGCTTCTCTGCTGTCACATTTTGTATCATATTTGTACATATCATATTTGCTGTTGTTGTCTCTTTGTCTTATCCCCTTTTGTCCCGGCAATTTATTTTCTGTCTTCCTTTTTTGTCTTCTTTTTATCCCCTCCTACTCTGGTCCAGCTGCTCCAAACATTAATGTATATCAATTTAAGAAAAGTATCCCACAATTCTCTTTTGTAAAGTAAATCTTTACAGCAGATATGGGCATCGACATCAACAATATGATTTGCCTGAGTGGCTGGACAGGACAAAAAGATACAAACCCCGTTTCCATATGAGTTGGGAAATTGTGTTAGATGTAAATATAAACGGAATACAATGATTTGCAAATCCTTTTCAACCCATATTCAATTGAATGCAATACAAAGACAAGATATTTGATGTTCAAACTCATAAACGTTATTTTTTTTTGCAAATAATAATTAACTTAGAATTTCATGGCTGCAACACGTGCCAAAGTACTTGGGAAAGGGCATGTTCACCACTGTGTTACATGGCCTTTCCTTTTAACAACACTCAGTAAACGTTTGGGAACTGAGGAGACACATTTTTTAAGCTTCTCAGGTGGAATTCTTTCCCATTCTTGCTTGATGTACAGCTTAAGTTGTTCAACAGTCCGGGGGTCTCCGTTGTGGTATTTTAAGCTTCATAATGCGCCACACATTTTCAATGGGGGACAGGTCTGGACTACAGGCAGGCCAGTCTAGTACCCGCACTCTTTTGCTATGAAGCCACGTTGATGTAACACGTGGCTTGGCATTGTCTTGCTGAAATAAGCAGGGGCGTCCATGGTAACGTTGCTCCAAAACCTGTATGTACCTTTCAGCATTAATGGCGCCTTCACAGATGTGTAAGTTACCCAGTCTTGGGCACTAATACACCCCCATACCATCACAGATGCTGGCTTTTCAACTTTGCGCTTATAACAATCCGGATGGTGCTTTTCCTCTTTGGTCCGGAGGACACGACGTCCACAGTTTCCAAAAACAATTTGAAATGTGGACTCGTCAGACCACAGAACACTTTTCCACTTTGTATCAGTCCATCTTAGATGAGCTCAGGCCCAGCGAAGCCGACAGCGTTTCTGGGTGTTGTTGATAAACGGTTTTCGCCTTGCATAGGAGAGTTTTAACTTGCACTTACAGATGTAGCGACCAACTGTAGTTACTGACAGTGGGTTTCTGAAGTGTTCCTGAGCCCATGTGGTGATATCCTTTACACAGTGAGCGACAGCTTGTTGATGCAGTACAGCCTGAGGGATCGAAGGTCACGGGCTTAGCTGCTTACGTGCAGTGATTTCTCCAGATTCTCTGAACCCTTTGATGATATTACGGACCGTAGATGGTGAAATCCCTAAATTCCTTGCAATAGCTGGTTGAGAAAGGTTTTTCTTAAACTGTTCAACAATTTGCTCACGCATTTGCTGACAAAGTGGTGACCCTTGCCCCATCCTTGTTTGTGGATGACTGAGCATTTCATGGAATCTACTTTTATATACAATCATGGCATCCACCTGTTCCCAATTTGCCTGTTCACCTGTGGGATGTTCCAAATAAGTGTTTGATGAGCATTCCTCAACTTTATCAGTATTTATTGCCACCTTTCCCAACTTCTTTGTTACGTGTTGCTTGCATCAAATTCTAAAGTTAATGATTATTTGCAAAAAAAAAATTGTTTTATCAGTTTGAACATCAAATATGTTGTCTGTGTAGCATATTCAACAGAATATGGGTTGAAAATGATTTGCAAATCATTGTATTCCGTTTATATTTACATCTAACACAATTTCCCAACTCATATGGAAACGGGGTTTGTACAAGAAACAAAAAAAATCACTAATGGTAACATAAACTTGCCGGTGGTGTTCTTGTTATATTTTTTTGCTTTGAAAAATGTTTCTGTGAGCATGTTCCAAACAGCACTTTTAAGAACAATTAGATAAAAACAACACAATAATAACACTTACAACTAATATGCAATAGTTTTATGACTGTAACAGGGTTGGTAGATTTTCCCATGTCCAGCACTCCCGTGAACGCATCACTTGTATTTTGTAATATGGTAATAGTAATGCGCACCATTGACTTTTCCAAAAGACTGAATAGGACTTCAAAATCATGTTCTGTCCATTCTGACATCTTCCCGTCCCAATAGATCCAACATGTACAATGAAGAGGGAAAGCTGGTCAAAAATGCAGAGATGGCAGAGAGTAATAGCGTTGAAAAAACAGTTTCACCTCCAGCTGGCCTGATAATGTCTGAAGACAAAACAAATACATAAGACGGCCAAGAGGCATGGGCAAAACGTAAATGTAAGGTGGAGAGACAATTTGTAATAAACATAGTTTATTTGCTACAGTGGAGGTGATAAATATGAACATACAGAAGGCAGTTAGCTGCTAGCCGCCTGTGTCAAAAATAAATCAAGTATCAGCCGCAAGTGATTGTTTTTTGTGATCGGCTTTGAACATAATTAACCGGAATTGACTGATCACATACTTTTTTCATGGTAATTGGTCGATACGATTAATTGAAGCATCTCAAGTATACAGTCATGTCTTTAACGTTCTCATTTTGCTGTTTTGTAGGTGTAACTTAGCCAGTGTTATGCTACAGCTCATGGCTTTAGGGATTCAAGATGTCATGAATTTTGACTTCATGTCAAAGCCCTCTGCAGGTAGGAAGCAGCAGATGATGCAGTGTAGAGCGTGTTTTGTGCTAAGTTGCCATGTGGCTGCTGTGTTGCAGAGGCCTTGCGCTCAGCTGTGGAGCATTTAGAGCTGCTGGGGGCTGTGGAAAGAAACCATGGACACGTTGGCCTCACTGGTTTGGGAAAGAAGATGTCACGATTCCCTCTGGAGCCAAGATATGCCAAGGTTGTACATATTCATACATACTCAGTTTGATAAATGATCAAGTGTTTATTTATCAATGATTGTAAATATATTTGTAGATGACAAAAAATAGTACAAGTTAAAGTTATAATGAGCTAATTTGGATCTGGACAAGTGTCATGACTGTTGGCTCCAACCTGACCCAACGGTCCGTGTTCCCGCTTTGTAGACCATCCTGCTGTCCGCCAACTACTCGTGCTCTGAGGAAATGTTGAGCATGGTGTCTCTGCTATCGGTAGACACCGTGCTCTACAACCCTCCAGCACGGCGAGAAGAAGTTCTCGCCGTTCGCAAGAAGTTCATGTCCAGCGAAGGAGATCACATGACGCTCCTCAATATCTACAGAGCGTTCCAAAAAGTCAATGGAAATAAAGTGAGAAAGAAATTAAAAATTGTATAATAGCTATCAGATGTCATTCTATAATATGCTGTGCTTTTCAAGGAGTGGTGTCGAGAAAACTTTGTCAACAGCAGGAACATGAGTCTGGTGAAAGAGGTCCGAGCTCAACTCAGAGAAATCTGCCTTAAGGTACATTTGCACATCTGTACATGAAACATAATATTCTTTTGAAGGATCAATACAAAACTGTTACCAGGTTGTTATTTTCTATTGTACTGTCACATGAGCATTTTGTATTCATGCTGATGCTACATCACATGTTTACACTCTCACAATTCAACGTAGAAAAAAAGGAGTAGGAAGATGCAGATCTTAATCTAATCCTTAAACATCCACAGGTTTCAGAACATACAGTCACTTCCTGTTAAGTTACTCATTTCTAGCTTGCAAATGTTCACTATTTACTGTTTATTTACATTTAAGTGCAGCTGTAAGAGTGTTTGAAAGGTTTAGAGGAGAATATATAAACAATATGTGAATGTGATGGAGTGGCTCATACACTCTTAAAGGGGAACTACACTTTTATTGGGAATTTTGCCTATTGTTCACAATCATTATGAAATACATGACAATGAATATTTTTTTAAATGTACTCTAAATATTAAATAAACGTAAATAAAAGTCAGCTTACAGCAGAGCCAATGGGAGCTCCACTATTCCGCCCATAAAATCCGATAACCACTCCAAAAGCGCTAACAATACTTAATTTACATTTTGTGACTTGAATATTACCCAAGTACTAGTGATATTGTTATTGTAAGTGCTAACACAAACTATTTATAGCGGCAAAATAATAACTGTAAGAATTTTGGTCACAATAACGATGATATGACATTTTAATATCGTTATATCCTTAGTGGCCTCACAATGGATCAGAATAAAACAAATTCTACAGCTGGACTTTAAGAAACATGCATAAATTGCTAAGTGGCAACATGTGTGGCTCGTCACTCTGGGAATCATGGAAGGAACTACAAAGAAAGCAGTTAGAAAAACAAAACAAGTCAGAAACGTGACAATAATAATAATAATGATGAGATTTATATAGCTTCCCTCCGGGTACTCCGGCTTTCTCCGACCTCCAAAGACACGCACCTGGGGAAAGGTTGATTGGCAACACTAAATTGGCCCTAGTGTGTGAATGTGAGTGTGAATGTTGTCTGTCTATCTGTGTTGGCCCTGCGATGAGGTGGCGACTTGTCCAGGGTGTACCCCGCCTTCCGCCCGGATGCAGCTGAGATAGGCTCCAGCGCCCCCCACGACCCCGAAGGGAATAAGCGGTAGAAAATGGATGGATGGATTTATATAGCACTTTTTTTCTAGTGACTTAAAGCATGTAACACTGAGAATCCATCATTCATTCAGTCCACATTCCCGCATTGATGGTGGTAAATTACTTATTAAGCTACAGCTGCACTGGGGTAGACAAAAACGTGGCTGCCAATTTGCGATTATGACCACCACCAAACATTAATTCACATTTATACCCCAGTGTGAGTGGCATAGCAAGGTGGGTGAAGTGTTTTGTTCAAGGACACAATGGCAGTGACTGGGATGGCAGAAGATGTATTCGTACCAGGAACCTTCAAGTTTCTGAACGGCCGTTCTACCATTTGAGTCACGTTAAAGGAAATCGTATATATAACGTTGCCTTTCTTTTAGAGCTCAAATTGGTTTTGTGGCTCAAAGTGGCTTTGATTTGGTGTAAATGAGCCTAAATGCCAATCTTTGTTCTAGATAAACAAATCTCTTGTAGGCTGCATATTCCATAGTAACAACATACTATAATATCTTGATACTGACAAACTTTTATGTCTAGAAGAAAGCCTAATAAACAATCAAATAATCATTAGACTTAAAATGTTATTATATATACAGTACAATATAATAAAATAAAGCTAGTTGGGAGTAAATATTGATGATAAACATTGCAGCAATATAACACACAATGTATTATATGTGGAAGTTTCCTAAAGAAACTTGTTCATATGTAAGTATGGAGAATAATAAATATTGTCACGATCGGCTTTAGCTGGAATAGGACCCCAACGCATAAAAAAAAAAAGAATAACAAAGAGCAGAGAAGTGAGGAAAAATAACTAAGGATGTGTGGTGAAACAGAAAACGCACACAAAAGGTGTGGAAAGGAAACGTACCACTAGAGGCACAGGAACGACAAGCTTAAGTGGAGCCAAAGCAGAGGAGATGAACACGACCAGAAGTATGAACTATCAGGAATTTACTGGTGCCGGGTGAATAGCCTGGAGAGCTTAATTAAGAGGAGTAAAAAACAGGTGTGCGTGCAGTTGGCTCCGCCCCGTGACCCAGAAACCAGGCACTGTAACAAAAAGCAGGCAGGCAGCTGCAGAGCTGTCAGATCATGACAAAATGTTTTGTTTATGAGTGTCACTGCAAACTGTCTAAAGCAGGGGTGGGCAATTAATTTTTACCGGGGGCCGCATGAGCAACCCGAGCACTGCTGGAGGGCCACACCGACAATATTTCAATTAAATTTTGCTCAAATTATTTTTGATATACCGTAAGGTAAATAAGAATAATAATAATATTTTCATTTAACCTAACTTATCTTTATTCAAAAGCAGATGGCTTTTGATGGTTTAATTTTTAACACTTTCTTACAAAACGCTTCCTGATGTGTAACACTTTATCCTGCATCCTCTTTGTTGTGAACGTAGCACGCCTGTAAGGTGATTGGCGAAGGAGGAGGAAGCGTTGCTGTTGCGGAAATGAGGAGTGAGGTGTTTTGGTTGTAGGAGGGGAGGTGACGGCTCAGACACCTGGGGGCAGTATATACAAAGATGTATTATATATATATATATATATATATATATATATATATATATATATATATATATATATATATATATATATATATATATATATATATATATATATATATATATATATATATATTTATATATATATATATATATATATATATATATATAATAAGACAATAATAATATTAACCAACGGAAATGGAGTGTGACAAAATCCAAGAGTGTGTATGGTGTAAGACTATGTGTAGTATTTAACTGGAGCGTTTTACCATAAATGTTGAAGGTGCGTGCTGGGAGGAGCTGTGCTGTTCGACAAGGGCAAGGCAGGCAGGGATGTCCAAGGGCGGAAGCGTGGTACTCCAAGTGCCCATGGTTGACTCGGGGATGCACACAGGGAACTGCGGGGTGAGGGAGGACACGACAATCAACGCAGGGAAAGCACAGAGAGGACATGAGCATAAAGCGAGAGTTGCATCAGATCATAGTTTACTGAACACCAACAGAAGATTATATTCCGGCGCCGGCATGCCAAATTGTCCAGGCTTATGTAGGCAGCTCCTTCATTCCAGGCAGGTGTGCCGATTGCCGGTAAATGATTGCAGCTGGCGGCAGCTGCAGGGCGGAGACGTGCGCAGCGCGTCCCTGTATGTGCGCCGCGGCCGTGGGCGTGTCCCGAGGTGCGTTCGTCAGGACGAACAGATGAGGGCGCATTGGAATGCGCCCTGGCCGTGACATGAGGATAGACGTGCGTGTGGAAAGAACGAGATAAGTTGAGCTGTGTTAGTATAGGTTGCTCAATAAAAGTTTAAAAAGAGCGTCAGACTTGGTGTGCACTTCTTTTGGACGCTACAATTGGTGTCAGAAGTGGGATGAAATGCTTCCCAGTTCGCCTTGCAATCAAACCTTGGAGTCTTCATTGAGGGCGGAATTCTTCCATGCCAAGCAGCGTGCGCTGCACCTGTAGACGCTGCCTCTGTCCTTCCTCCCTCTCTCTCTCTCTCTCTTTGCGGCGAGCTCCTCACGTCCTGGATTCACACAGACATCTGCAGTGCTGCCGGCAACTTAAGTCCCCACTCAATGTCCTTTCCCTCCCGTTCCATCTTGACAAAGTCGGCAGGAAACATCGTGGCACGTACCTCCCGATGACGTAGCAGGCTGAGCACATGAGCAGCGCAGTATGCACAAAGATTTACTTCTGACACCAATTGTAGCGTCCAGAAGTGCACACTCTCTCTGACGCTCTTTTTAAACTTTTATTGAGCAACCTATACTAACACAGTTCAACTTATCTCGTTCCTTCCACACGCACGTCTATCCTCACTCCACAAGAAAGTGTTTTAATTGTAGATAAATATCATAGTATGACCCATTTACCATTGTTTTTACTTTATGATGGACTATCATAGCAACTCTATAATAACTTTTTTTTAAATACATGTTGGATGCATTTCCACAGGTGATTTGCAGAATTTCCATGTAACTATTTGCTAGAATACTCTTGTTTGCCCACCATGTGTTTTTCAGCAACCACTATCCATCTTACACACTCTACGCACACACACAGGCTGTGTCTCGCCAGTGAGAAGCACCGCAAAGTAACAAAAATAGGAGGGAAAAAGATGATTTTAAAGCTAAATGTCCAGAGAATATTTTGATGTCCGAGTGACCAAGATGAGCCCATCAACACAGACGGGCCAGTATCAGTATTCACAATTTGTTGAAAAGTGATGGAAACAAAAAAAGATAAACAAAACATCCAACTTAGTGTTTACAACTGTCGAAAAAAACTGCACTTCAAGATGTTCATATTTAAGTGCAATTTTTGTTAGCAGAGATACAGAGTCCATTTTATATTTTATTATTATTTATTGTTTGTCTACTTATTTTGGATAATTACAAGTTCTTGACTTTCCAATTACAATAAGAAAGTCAGAAGAAAAGTCAGAATTCTATTATTACAGTGCACATGTTTCTGTCACAGCCGCTGTAATCTGTTATTTTCTTGTTCTTCAGCTGAATTTAAAGTTGGAGTCATGCGGTGCCGACACAGGAAAGATCCGACAGTGCATTGCTCATGGGATGTTCATCAACGCTGCAGAGCTTCAGCCTGATGGCAGTTATTTAGCACTGGACACTCGCCAACCAGTAGCCATCCACCCTTCTTCTGTCCTTTTTCAGGCTAAACCAGCATACGTGGTGTTCAATGAACTGCTGCACACCTCACGCTGCTACATGAGGGACTTGTGTCTTGTCGATGCTGATTGGCTGCTGCATGCAGCCCCACAGTACTTTGGCCGGAAACTGCATCCCAGCAAAAGCTGAGCGCCTGAGATTTTAGTATGTCAGGTATCTGCATGTGAATGAGATATGATAGTAATAGATTACACTACCTCCCGCTTTTACCTGTCACAGTAACGTTGATGACTTGCTATCTTCTACCGATTCAAATTTCATCTTGCTAAATAATAATATTTAGCAGTTATTGCATTTTTTGTTGTCTGACTGAAGACAAATATTTTTATTTTTTGCCATCAACCTTAAAATTACTTTTGACAAAAAGTTGTCAAGCTTCCAAATAATGTGGATTATTTCAAAGCATTGAATTGATTCAAAGGTTTTGTAAGACCATGGACGTTCACAAACTCAATATAATTGATGGTATTTTATTAGGTTTTAGTTGACATACCAGGATGAAGTTAAATTTCATACAATCTTTCAAATTTTGTTCCATGTTTCACTACTTCTTTTTTTTTACATAAAATCATAAAGAATGTATTTCTGTCACTCTTCTCTGCTGATTACACTCTTAATTTCAGTGGCCCCTTCCCTCTGACAACTTCCTGTTTGACAGCTGGGGCGGTTGTATTGAATAATTGTTGTGAACTATGATGAGGAGAATGCTTAAATAATAACTAACATGTGTTGATCGTACACCTTTGTCAATATTACTGTTGTAGTGAAACATTCAACATTTAGTGAAGGTCAAATCAAGGTCCTCTGTAAAGGTTTTATTAACTTCATCCTGAAATGTCGAATCTATTCCAATATCATACGTTTTATGAGTACTGCATGTCAAGCAGACATGATCCTTTTCTAATTATTGTGTTGTAATAATCTTTATCAGTTTACACTTTTCTATACAGTGAGAAACATGCATGCATTATCTACATTTTGATATCTGCATTTACTGTTTATGAACACGTGTATGCAATGCATGTCGACTATCAGTAATGATTTGACTACTCAGGTCTTTCGCACTTTGTAAACTATAAATCACAGACTATGGAAGATACGGAAGCATCTTTTGTACACGACTCAGGATTGTGCAGTACAGTATGTAACCACCTTTTTTCTTACATATGAAAACCAAATATGATTGGCTTGTCTTTCATTAAAGTGTTGCATATGAATGAGTTTTTTTTACAAATCCAACAAATTGTACTTTGCACAGTTACTGAGAACTTCTGTTACCGAGCCAACATGTCAAACTGCAAGGACATAATGCAAGTCGATACATGCTACCATATGTCAAAAATAAATGTACATTACAGTAATGATGACAACGTTTACAGTAAAGTACATTTACAATGACGTAAATGTTATTTACAGTAATTTAAGTTAAAGTTAAAGTGCCAATGATTGTCACACACACACCAGGTGTGGCGAAATTATTCTCTGCATTTGACCCATCACCCTTGATCACCCCCAGGGAGGTGAGGGGAGCAGTGGGCAGCAGCGGTGGCCGCGCCCAGGAATCATTTTGGTGATTTAACCCCCAATTCCAACCCTTGATGCTGAGTGCCAAGCAGGGAGGTAATGGGTCCCATTTTTAAAGTATTTGGTAATGAAAATGTTGTGTAATACATCACAGCATGTCAAAATTCAAAAATAAATGTACAATACATCCATCCATCCATCCTTTTTCTACCGCTTGTCCCTTTCGGGGTCGCGGGGGGTCGCTGGAGCCTATCTTAGCTGCATTCGGGCGGAAGGCGGGGTACACCCTGGACAAGTCGCCACCTCATCGCAGGGCCAACACAGATAGACAGACAACATTCACACTCACATTCACACACTAGGGCCAATTTTAGTGTTGCCAATCAACCTATCCCCAGGTGCATGTCTTTGGAGGTGGGAGGAAGCCGGAGTCAGTAATGTTTAATACATCACAACATTTACAGTAATATTTAATACATCGCAACATATGTAAAAAAATAAATGTACATTACAGAAATTATGTTTATCACATTACAACATTTAATACATCCCAAAAAATGTGAAATGATTTTACATCACTTTAATGTTTACCATCACAACATTTACTGTAATGGTGTTTAATACATCACAACGAATTTCAAAAATAAATACACATTACAGTAATGATGTTTAATACATCACAACATTTACAGCAATGTTTAATACATCACAACGTATGTCAAAATAAATATGTACTACATTAATATTGTTTATTAGTTCACAACATACGGTTTGTCAAAAATACGTATACATTAGTGTAATGCTTAATTCATCACAACATATGTCAAAAATAAATGTACATTGCAGTTATGTTTTTATATCACAAGAAATGCCAACAAATAGATGTACATTACACTGTGCAATACATCACCACAATTGTCAAAAATAAATGTACAATGCAGTAACAATGCTTAATACGTCACAAATAAATGTACATTACAGTAATGATGTTTAGTACATCACAACAAATGTCAAAAATAAATGTACATTACAGTAATGATGTTTAATACATCACATGTAAAAAATAAATGTACAATTCAGTAATGTTTAATATATCATGACATTTAGTGATGTTTAATACGTCACAACATATATCAAAAATAAATGTACATTACAGTAATTAATCTGTTTATTACATCACAACAAATGTCAAAAACAAATGTACCATGCAGTAATGATGCTTAATCCATCACAATATCTGTCACAAATAAATGTACTTTACAGTAATGATGTTTAACACATCACAGCATCTGTCAACAGTTGCAATGCTGCATTATTCTAAAGCTGCAGACCAAGTACATACCGTACAGTTCATCCACATGGCACATACTGAGTGCTGCCTATTTTTGTAACCAGAAATTTGCCGGTGTGCATCCCAGTTTCTGCTGTTGTGTCCTTGGGCAGGACACTTGGCCCACATTGCCCTCTCAGGAATTCTTCACTGACCAACAACAAGACGTAGTACATGTGATAATAAGGCTCTTCTTTTTTTTTGGGTTAATATTTGTCCAGGATGAATAAATGCCTCAAAGCTTAATGTGCATTTCTTTAATGAGCAGATGAATACAACTGTACAGTATATTAAATGTGAAAAAGGACACAAAAAATGTTTTTTCTCTTTATCAAGAAAGTGATTATTTGAAATTAAGCTGATTTAAAGTGTGTGTAAGCAACGACAAGTTTAGATTTCATAAAACACATAAAGGACAATCGGTAGAAAATGGATGGATGTTGGGAAATAGAAAACAAAAAACATAAAAAACTGTTTTTTTTTTTAAAATGTGTTACATTTATTCATTTATGAACTCAATTTACAAGTTGTCTTCATTTGTATGGAAGTATTATTGTAGCAAAATTATTTGCAAACGTGTATCTCAATTTGTGTGCGTGTAATCCAATTTGCGTGCGTGTGTACTAATTTGTGTATGTATATTATCTAAGTGTGTGTATTCAGATCTGCGTACGTGTGTTATAGATCTGCGTACATGTGTTTTAAGTTGTCTGTGCCAATTCAGAAATAACGCTCGATAGGCTGTCTATTTACAAAACCCACAACCAGTAAAGTTGGCACGTTGTGTCAATTGTAAATAAAAACAGAATACAATGATTTGCAAATCCTTTTCAACCTACCGTATTTTTCGGATTATAAATCGCTCCGGAGTATACGTCTCACCGGCCGATAATGCATAATAAAAAAGGAAAAAAACATAAATACGTCGCACTCGAGTATAAGTCCCATTTTTGGGGGAAATTTATTTGATAAAATCCAACACCAAGAATATACATTTAAAAGGCAATTTAAAATAAATAAAGAATAGTGAACAACAGGCTGAACAAGTGTACGTTATATGACGCATAAATAACCAACTGAGAACGTGAGTTGCTCAACTTGGCATTGCAAATCATGCAGATAGGACGCTGGGTCCCATCACGTTCCGTGATACACGTGAATCCATGTTGTACATATTCGTCCGACCACTTTCTTTTTTTGCTCGACATAGTTAGTATGGATTAAAATATCAAGAAAGAAATCACACGACGTACTACCACGACAGTCACACGTTGACTACAGAGTGCACTAAATTCCCCGCAGCACTGATTGGCCAAGCAATGTAACGTTATCATCTGCAGCCAGTGATGGCCAAGCGGGGCGTGTCATCACGAATTGACACGATGAGTTGGGTGTGTCTTGCCCTCCGCGGCGGAGGCTCCGCCAAACCCCTGAGACCGACTCACCGAACTTTTAGGGTTCGATCGAACCCAAGCTAAGAACCACTGGTCTATATGGTGACAAACTCGGTCACCAAATATAATGTAAAAATTCTGGTATCAGTTTGGTAATTAGCAGCCTACTTATACTTCATTATAGGGTGACTACAATATGATTGCACACATCTGCAATTGTTTAAATCACAAATATAGTCAGGATTTTACATCATACAAACACTGTTTCCATATGAGTTGGGAAATTGTGTTAGATGTAAATATAAACGGAATACAATGATTTGCAAATCTTTTTCAACCCATATTCAATCGAATGCACTACAAAGACAAGATATTTGATGTTTGAACTCATAAACGTTATTTTTTTTTTGCAAATAATAATTAACTTGGAATTTCTTGGCTGCAACACGTGCCAAAGTAGTTGGGAAAGGGCATGTTCACCACTGTGTTACACAGCCTTTCCTTTTAACAACACTCAGTAAACGTTTGGGAACTGAGGAGACACATTTTTTAAGCTTCTCAGGTGGAATTCTTTCCTATTCTTGCTTGATGTACAGCTTAAGTTGTTCAACAGTCCGGGGGTCTCCATTGTGGTATTTTAGGCTTCATAATGCGCCACACATTTTCAATGGGAGACAGGTCTGGACTACAGGCAGGCCAGTCTAGTATCCGCCTCTTTTACTATGAAGCCATGTTGATGTAACACGTGGCTTGGCATTGTCTTGCTGAAATAAGCACGGGCGTCCATGGTAACGTTGCTTGGATGGCAACATATGTTGCTCCAAAACCTGTATGTATCTTTCAGCATTAATGGCGCCTTCACAGATGTGTAAGTTACCCATGTCTTGGGCACTAATACACCCCTATACCATCACAGATGCTGGCTTTTCAACTTTGCGCCTATGGTTCTTTTCCTCTTTGGTCCGGAGGACACAACGTCCACAGTTTCCAAAAACAATTTGAAATGTGGACTCGTCAGACCACAGAACACTTTTCCACTTTGTATCAGTCCATCTTAGATGAGCTCAGGCCCAGCGAAGGCGACGGCGTTTCTGGGTGTTGTTGATAAACGGTTTTCGCCTTGCATAGGAGAGTTTTAACTTGCACTTACAGATGTAGCGACCAACTGTAGTTACTGACAGTGGGTTTCTGAAGTGTTCCTGAGCCCATGTGGTGATATCCTTTACACACTGATGTCGCTTGTTGATGCAGTACAGCCTGAGGGATCGAAGGTCTCTGGCTTAGCTGCTTACGTGCAGTGATTTCTCCAGATTCTCTGAACCCTTTGATGATATTACGGACCGTAGATGGTGAAATCCCTAAATTGCCATATTTTTGCTGAAAGGATTTAGTATAGAACAACGTCGATAAAGTTTGCAACTTTTGGTCTCTGATAAAAAAAAAAACCTTGCCCCTACCGGAAGTAGCGTGACGTTGTCAGTTGTTCACTCCCTCATATTTTCCTATTGTTTTCAACGCAGCTAGAGCGATTCGGACCATTACCCCATTAATTTGAGCGAGGATGAAAGATTCGTGGACGAGGAACGTTAGAGTGACGGACTAGAATGCAGTGAAATACATATTTTTTTTCGCTCTGACCGTAACTTAGGTACAAGCAGGTTTATTGGATTCCACACTCTCTCCTTTTTCTATTGTGGATCACGGATTTGTATTTTAAACCACCTCGGATACTATATATCTTGAAAATGAGAGTCTTTACTTTATTTTGTGTTTTTTATGTTTCCATGTGTTTTAATCTTATTTTTGGTGGACTTTTTGAATCGGCACGCCAACCACATAATTTCTGAATTGTGGGATAAATTAAGTCTATTATATCCTATCCTATTCTTTTGAGTTCGAGAAAGAAACATACATTGCAGCTGTGGTAAGTAAGTTTCATTCAAATTAATCACACGTTTTATTTTTTGTACAGTAAAATAGGAAAAATCGCATTATACGGCACATATTGTTCTACTTCCGTTCCTTGACCTACTACTTCCGGAGCAAATAGAGGCACGACAGGTCAACGTGCCCTTCCTTCTTCGCACGTGTACTGTTTATCGGCCTTCACTCCCAGCAAGAACAGCGGGACGCTTGTTTTGGATGTTTTGTTTGCCGTTTAACTCATTTTAGTATTCTACATTATCATGTTTAAGTCGGTTATTCGTGTGGCTGCGGCTGCTTTTCGCTATCCAATCGCTTCCATAGGCACAGTTCGGGTTCTGCCGCTGAGCTGCCCGATACTTGGCTTACCAAACTCGGCCACTGCCCGAGCCTTCACTCGGTCTCTCTGGATGATGAGCGGCACCAGAGCACCAAAACTTTTTACTTCCAAAGTGTTGAATCCTTCCATGTCGTGTGGCTGCGGTGGACTGCACACAGAGGGTATATTTTATGTTTTTATTCACGTAAGAAGTTATCATGAATAGTTTGAAAGCATGTGTATTTACTGAAGTGATGGTAACGTAAATTCAAGTAAAAACCCGTTATTTAAAAGTCCTCAGTGAAGGTAAGATTATGTTAGCACTAATCTAGCTTGTTTGCGTTCACCTTGAAAAATGCGGTATAATCGTACACTGTAGGATTATTCACTGGCCAATTCTTATTTTGACTTTTAATTAGTAGTTAAGCTTCAATATTTTATGTATGTAGCTTAAAGGGGAACTACACTTGTTTTGGAATTTTACCTATTGTTCACAATCATTATGGTTTGCGTTTATTTAGAATGTTAGAATGTATAAAATAAAATACATCCATTATTTATTTCATAATGATTGTGAGCGATAAGCAAAATTCCCCACATTTTGCTGTTCCCCGTTAATAAGGGAATCCTGTCTTTCACACTTATGCATATAATGAACTGGAAAATCACAATATTTTTTGTAATAACAGGCGATAAAGCATTTGGAGAGTTTCTATTTGATGAAATCAAAGAGGAGAAAAAGATCCAGAAAGGCGAAAACTTACCGAAGATGTCTGGAGGTTGGCAGCTGACTATGGATGGAACAGAAGCACAACTCATCAAACACGTTGCTAAAGAAAAGTAAGGAAATTATAAATGTTATATTATATATGTGCTTTTCTGGACTACTGCCGTCTTTATCGCACTGTCAGTGTATTATTTACTTATTTATTTAGAGCATGATCACATTTATCTTGGGGCTGTTAGCATATTATTTCTTTATAGCATTAACATATTATGCATACTTAATCTTCATTGTGCTGTTAGTGGATTGTTTATTTAGAGCATTATGTATTAATCATGACAACGTATTAATCATGTCAATGTATTTAAAAAAAAAACAAATTGTTCATTGGATTTTTCACCTACAGTACAAAGTCCAGAAATATGTCAAATGTTGTTTTTCCTTCCCCAAACAAGTACCGGTAACTCACAAAATGATATATACAATAAAAAAAAATTACTACAAAAAAACATGCATCAGTCAAATAAGTACAGGCAAATATTGACATGAAGCCACAGACAACCGTGCTCCTGAATGTCCCCAACACTGTGCAGCAATACACAAAATCAGAAAAAGGGTTCATCAATTATCTACCTTTCAATTGTTTTTCAGTCGGGATTAAATTTGAGATCAGTCTCTTTTACATATTTTAGGAAACCTCTCCATACTTCCTGAAACTTCACAGAACAATTGTTTGTCGGCGTAATGTTCTCCAGTTTGAGAAAATACAGAACATCTGTAATCCAGCGGGGGTAGTAAGGAGACAATGTTGACTTCCAATTTAACTCAATGAGCCTTCTAGTCAACAAAGTAGTGGATGCTACAATATTCTTTTTGGATTGGTTGAGGGTAGATGACTGAGTTGCTACCCCAAATCAAATAGTCCACTGAGAGGATTCGGTTTGATCGTTTCCCCAATTACCAAACACAAAGTATGAACAATTTCAGTCCAATAACTGCACAGGGATGGGCGAAGCCAAAATATATTTATTAAGTTAGCTGGAGACTGTTGACACAATCACATAATATTGATATTTTGTCATATCTTAGCCAGCCGGACTTTGGTATACCGTATTTTTCCGACTATAAGGCGCACTTAAAATCCTTTCATTTTCTCAAAACTCGACAGTGCGCCCTATAACCCGGTGCGCCTAATGTACAGAATAATTTTGGTTGTGCTTACCAACCTCGATGCTATTTTATGTGGTACATGGTGAAATGATAAATGTGACCAGTAGATGGCAGTCACACATAAGATATATGTGTAGACTGCAATATGACTCAAATAAACAACACCAAAATTGTATATGTTCTATTGAAAATATAGAACATTGCACGCTCAAAAATCTATCGAAATGTTTTAGTACGACTTTGGTAGCTATGAAGCCGCACGGCTTGATGGATTGTACTGTGCTTCAACATACAAGTATTATTATGGTGTGTGTATAAGGTAAGACATATTATCTGGCATTTTGTTTCACAATATTATGCAAAAGCAACTTTTCTTACCTTCTGGTACCTGTTAATGTGTATTTGGGATCTGCATAAGTTCACCTTTGTATTCCGTGCCGACACCGTAGTCGATGAGCTTCTTCTTTTTCTCTCTCTTCTTGTTATGGGACATTCATCCTCTGCTGTTGCCATTTCTAATATAAAGTAGTAGAGATGATGTTTGATAAGGAATTATCGAGTTCGAGCCTATTATCGAATCCTATTATCGAATCCTCTTATTGAACAGATTCCTTATCGATTCTCTTATCGAGTCCAGATAGGTTGTTGTATATGGAAAAAAACACACAATATTTGGTTTAACAAAAGCTCACTTTTATTATATAATAAAAAATAAAATCTAATAAATAAATAAATATTGACTGTTACCCACCTAAAAAAATAAAATAAAATAAATAAATATTGACTGTTGTTACCCAAAGTATATTAAGTGGGATTTTTCAGAGAAACAAATATATACAGTAACACAAAAACAACCTGTCTCTGTGATCACTATAGGTGTATAAATAATAATATAGTGTTAAATAAAATCAGTCCCTTGGGCACAAAACTGAAAATAATACAGCTCTCCAAAAAGTGCACTTCTGCTGCTATTTGACATAACTGTTTGTTATGATGCTTTGACATTTTTGCACTTTATTTCTTTATTGAAAGAACATTCTATGAAGAGAAAAGTTATTTGCAAATGTGGTTACAATGCTAATAAATGAAAAGTTAAAGCTAAAAAAAGAAATACACTTTGAGTTAACATTATTTCTTTATGGGGGAAAAATGTTATGAGCTAGAGAATATAACAACTACACTACCCAGCATGCAACGGGAGTCACGAGTATGCGCGGTAGCTCCGAAAAGTGTTGCATGTTGCCACGCTGTGAAAGTAAACGTCAAGAACTCAGCCAACACGCCTCGTCTGCATTATGTATAATTAGACCGACAACACATCTACAGTGTGATTTTGTTTTGTTTACAAGTAAGGCTGAAACGACGCGTCGACGTAGTCGACGTCATCGGTTACGTAAATACGTCGACGCCGTTTTTGTGCGTCGACGCGTCGCATAATGACGTCACACTACCGTCATGGCGAAGCGCAAAGCAGACGATCAAAGAAGACGATGCGAGCGGTGCGAGCGAGGGGGGAAAAGTATGCCAAAAGTGGTCAAAAGTGTGGGAGTATTTCAATAAACGGCTTAATAATGATGTTGTATGCACACTGTGTCGAGCGGAAATGGCCTATCATAGCAGCACAACGGCTATGAACGAACATTTGAAAAGAAAACCATCAACTAGTCAATCGTCCGCGCGAGCATACGTTGTCATCATTACACAAAAACATGAATGTGTCATTTGTATCTGCTAGGGGTGTAACGGTACGTGTTTTGTATTGAACCGTTTCGGTACGGGGCTTTCGGTTCGGTACGGGGGTGTACCGAACGAGTTCTAAGCTAAAGCTAAAGTCTTAACAAGCTGCTTTGCTCCGTCTGCCTCTGTCTCAGCACGCAGCATTGTCCCAACCACACAACCATCTGATTGGTACACACGCAGCATTGTCCCACCCACACAACCATCTGATTGGTACACACGCAGCATTGTCCCACCCACACAACCATCTGATTGGTACACACAAAGCATTATCAGCCAATCAGCAGTGCGTATTCAGAGCGCATGTAGTCAGCGCTTCAGCGTGGAGCAGATAGGTGTTTAGCAGGTGAGCATCAGGCAGCGGACTGAATGATAATAAACACCTCCCAGTCAACTACTAGTAACATCACTATGAGCCCGTTGACCTTCTAGAAACTTAAACTGTAGCTCAGCTCACTCGCAATCCTGGCTTGAGGTGAAGGCTAATTAGCTCTCAGTTCTAGCCACATCGACCCCTTCTGAGCGCCTATTTTCAGCTGCTGGGAATATTGTAAACAAGAAAAGAACCAAAGCATGTAAACATGCTAACCTTTCTTCATTACAACTGTTAGACACTCACTGGAATGAGTAGAATTGGTTATTGTGTACTGTGTTGGACTGGATGTTTTTTTTGCACATTTTAAAAGCAATACTTAATGTTTACAGTGCTCCAGAATATTTAGATTGGCACTTTTTTGTATTGGATGTTTATCTTTATTTTTGCACATTTTAGCAAATAAGCAATACTTTCACTTTTGTTAAAATGTTTACACTGTTGTTACAGAATATTTCGTTTTACACTTTTTTGTATTGGATGTTTATCTTTAGTTTTGCACATTTTAAAGCAAAATAAGCAACTTACTTTTGAAATGCTTATACTATTGCAGAATATTAAGATTTGCACTGGATGTTGACTTTTATATTTGCACATTAAAAAGCAAATAAGATACTTTTAATTTTGTTAAATGTTAAAAGTTTTAAATGTTTACATTGTTACAGAATATTTAGTCATGTTGTTGTCAATGTTGACTGAGTGGCCATACTTCTTTTTTTTTGTAAATAAAAGCCATGCCTTTTGAAAAAACGGGCCTACATTTATTTTTTTATCTTCATTTTGAATAAAAAAATAATCGGTAAAAGGAAAAATAATCTATAGATTAATCGAAAAAATAATCTATAGATTAACCGATTAATCGAAAAAATAATCTATAGATTAATCGATAGAAAAATAATCGTTAGCTGCAGCCTTATTTACAAGGAAAGAAAAACAAAAGTTAAAAAAGGGAGATATGTTGTGTATATATATGTATGTGCTGCGGTTGTTGTAAGAACGTTGCGACAGCTGCCGTAAAGGAGGTGCGTTACTATGTTTCCGGTTGGTCGTAAAAGTGTTCGTCATGTGTTTTACCCTGCTAAAATCTCTCAGTAAAGTTATTCGATGGATTATAGCTTTTGTTTTGAACTTTATTACACCTTGGAGCGCTTTTTCCCGTCCATTGTTTTCCTGCTTTCGCTATCTGCGCCTAATGACTGAGCTACGTGATGTCCCACGGAGCATTTCTGGTCGGGACGGGATTAGAATAAAGAATCAACTCTTTTCCTTTACTATAGTGGTCTCGATAACGGTTCTCAAAAAGGGATTCAAGTCCGAGGACGCGGTTCTTTTCTTATCAAACAACCGGGAAAACCGGTTTCGAGTATCATCCCTATAAAGTAGTGTAAAGTTCTTATGTCTGTCAGTAAACTCGCCATGAAAGCGCTAAAACATACCAGTGTGGTGAGTTTACATTATTCACCCAAGGAACTGTAGTTATTAGAGCGTTCCGGTCGGGCGGTGCTTCACGGGACATGTTTCCGGCGTTGTTATTGCACTAGTGAGCCACGGATGAGGGAATGCTGCTCCGTTATTGATTTAAGTAAAGTCTGAATTAGGGATGTCCCGATCCAGGTTTTTGCACTTCCGATCCGATACTGATATTGTTTTTGCACTTCCGATCCGATACCGATACTGACCGATACCAATACTGACCGATACTGGCCTATCCGAGCATGTATTAAAGTTTAAAGTTATTTAGCCTACTTAGTTGTCAGAATCATGTTGAAAAGGGTTTTAGTACTCTTGATAACAACTAGCCAGCTGAATTAGGGGAGTTTGAATAATACACAATGGTTGGTAACAAGAAACTGACCTGTTTATTCAAGGATAAACACAAAATAGACAAAATTATACATGACAAACAGAAATGGCATCATTGAACTAGGGCTGGGCAATATGGCCTTTTTTAAATATTGCGATATTTTAAGGCCATATTGCGACACACGATATATATCTCAATATTTTGCCTTAGCCTTGAATGAACACTTGATGCATATAATCACAGCAGTATGATGATTCTATGTGTTTTGATTGATTGATTGAGACTTTTATTAGTTGGTTGCACAGTGAAGTACATATTCCGTACAATTGACCACTAAATGGTAACACCCAAATAAGTTTTTCAACTTGTTTAAGTCGGGGTCCACTTAAATTGGTTCATGATACAGATATATACTATCAGATATATACTATCATCATGATACAGTCATCACACAAGATAATCACATTGAATTATTTACATTATTTATAATCCCGGGGTGTGGAGGGGGGCGCCGGATGTAAGTGTCAAAAAGACAGCCAAAAGAGTTTGATATGAGAATAAATCTAAAGTTAAAATATAGGGTAGAAATGCACCCATTTGCAGGAAATGTAGTCTTGATTTTCAAAATTTTCTTTTAAGGCTTGCATGTCTACATTAAAACATTCTTCTTCATACTGCATTAATATATGCTACTTTTAAACTTTCATGCGGAGAAGGAAATCACAACTAAAAAAATCATTAATTTTTTCATACGATGTTGATGTGGAAGTTTTTGCCTCAGCATTTTGATGGTGTGGGCGTGTGGCACCGAATGGAGATAAGCGTCTCGACAGACGTTACAATATTTGAACAATGATGACGAAAACTGTTTTCTCTGTCGTGTCCGTGTGTCGAAAATTGTTATTCGCTTATTTTTTTATTTGATTTTGTGCGTGGCATATAATTGCTATGCGCAGAGGAAGCTTGAGCAGTGCGCAATTGCACAGGCGCACACCTTAGAGGGAACGTTGCTCGCACGGCTGAGCTAGCATCACAGCTAACGTTAGCCATGCTGCTACCTCTCTGCTCGGGGAGGGCGTATCGTATGTGACGTATGACTAGGGATGATGTTTGATAAGAAATTATAGAGTTCGAGCCTATTATCGAATCCTCTTATCGAACCGATTCCTTATCGATTCTCTTATCAAGTCCAGATAGGTTGTTGTATATGGAAAAAAACACACAATATTTGGTTTAACAAAAGCTCACTTTTATTATATAAGAAAACAATTTAATCTAATAAATAAATAAATATTGACTGTTACCCCCCCTAAAAAAAAAAAAATATTGACTGTTGTTACCCAAAGTATATTAAGTGGGATTTTTCAGAAAAACAAATATATACAGTAACACAAAAACAACCTCTCTGTGATCACTATAGGTGTATAAATAATAATATAGTGTTAAATAAGATCAGTCCCTTGGGCACAAAACTGAAAATAATACAGCTCTCCAAAAAGTGCAATTCTGTTGCTGTTTGACATAACTGATGCTTTGACATTTTTGCACTTTATTTCTTTATTGAAAGAACATTCTATGAAGAAAAAAATGGTTTGCAAATGTGGTTACAATGCTAAAAAATGAAAAGTTAAAGCTAAAAAAAAGAAATACACTTTATTGAGTTAACATTATTTCTTTATAGGGGGAAAGATGTTTTGAGCTAGGGAATATAACAACTACACTACCCAGCATGCAACGGGAGTGACGAGCATGCGCGGTAGCCCCGAAAAGTGTTGTTGCATGTCGTCACCAAGCAGCTAAGAATGAGGTTATGAGCACGCTGTGAAAGTAAACGTCAAGAACTCAGCCAACACGCCTCATCTGCATTATTTATAATTAGACAGACAACACATATACAGTGTGATTTTGTTTTGTTTACAAGGAAAGAAAAACAAAAGTTAAAAAAGGGAGATATGTTGTATATATATGTATGTGCTGCGGTTGCTTTAAGAACGTTGCGACAGCTGCCGTAAAGGAGGTGCGTTGCTAGCCTGGTTGCTATGTTTCCGGTTGGTCGTAAAAGTGTTCGTCATGTGTTTGTACCCTGCTCAAATCTCTCAGTAAAGTCATTCATTGGATTATACCTTTTGTTTTGAACTTTATTACACCTTGGAGCGCTTTTTCACGTCCATTTTTTCCTGCTTTCGCTATCTGCGCCTAATGACTGAGCTACGTGACGCCATTTCTTGTGATGTCACACGGAGCATTTCTGGTCGGGACGGGATTCGTTCCGAGGGATTCGAATAAAGAACCAACTCTTTTTCTTTACTATAGTGGTCTCGATAACGGGTACCGGTTCTCAAAAAGGGATTCGAGTCCGAGGACTCGGTTCTTTTCTTATCGAACAACCGGGAAAACCAGTTTCGAGTATCATCCCTACGTATGACGTGACAGTATGTGACGTGTGTAAGGTGCGCTTGCTGTCTGTGAGAGGGAGACACAGAAAAGAGTTAGAAGAGCCTGTCGTGTAATGCCAGCAGCTAAAAGCAACTGCGTGAGAATCCACAGACCTGTGGATGTGTTGAAGGTGTGCTGGAAAATGCGGAACGGAAATTAGGGAGCAGCAGAAAAGTGGAATATATTATTTAAATCGGTGCGTTGGAAAACACGGACCGCAGTTTATTTTTAACTGGATCTGGATCGGCATTTTCCCATGCCTTGCCGATACGCATTTTTTGGCAAATATCGGCGGCCGATCCGATCCAAATATCGGATCGGGACATCCCTAGTGTGAATGTCATTAAAACAGTTAGCTCCATTTTTTGACACTTATTCCACTCCTTGCATGCTACATGTCGGGGTGTTTTTATCAATTTACGTTACAATTGTCCATTATAGGGATGTCACGGTATGAACATTTCTTATCACGGTAACCCCCCCCTACAGGGGGGGGGGGGGGTTACCCACATATGCGGTCCTCTCCAATGTTTCTCATAGTCATTCACATTGACGTCCCACTGGGGTGAGTTTTCCTTGCCCGTATGTGGGCTCTGTACCGAGGATATCGTTGTGGCTTGTACAGCCCTTTGAGACACTTGTGATTTAGGGCTATATAAATAAACATTGATTGATTGATCATTATTATCGCGGTAATTTTAAATGTGCTCAGAATTTTCAAGAACTACTTATACTGAAATCCTTTAACCAAGTTTTAATTTTAAAAAACTTGTACTTCAAGTAGAAAGTTAAACGTGCATATGAAAGCAACACAAGCATTATAAACAAAGTAATGAGGCAGAAACAAAATAATGCTATAAATAAATGTGAATAATTTGCAAGACGGTATCTTCTGACGTAAGACGTAACTGCACTTTTTGTCCATGTAGATAAAAATAGTGGTAACATATGAGGTCAAGTCTTACACATTTGACTGCACGGTTATGGGCAAAATAATAATTACGATTTTTTTTCATCAATATTGAAATCACCATTATTAATCATGATTATTCACTATGTTTGGTGTTGTAATTTGTAATATCTAATACAAATACTCTAGATTCTAGATCGATATATTTAAAGACAAACATTTGTGTTTTTGTTCATTAATAGTATCAGCGTGTCCGATTCTTTTTTTATTACATGAAGCCGTTATCTCTATTTTTACATTTTCAAAGAGAGAGGTATTTTTTAAGTTATGTACACACATTTACATGTACCAATGTGTGTACATGTACATGCTGTATCTGGACAGATCCATTGAGAGATTGAGCAGAAATTGGTCGTATAGGAATTCATTATATACCTTAAACATTAATAAAATGCTATGTCACATGAATGGTTATTAAAGTAATTACTTTGTGGAATTAAAAAAACACAAGTAATGTAAAAAACATGGTGTTTACTTTTTGATATCAATATAAAACACAATGCAGTTTGGCTAATGAAGATAAAGTCAAATAAACAAGCTTTGTTCAACAACAACCATGTACTTCAGTGCAATAGTTTGACCAACAAAAATAAAGAGTGATACTTCTCACATCTAACACACAATCTTTGTGCCTCACCGACTACTCTGCCAGCGGTCAATTCGATGATATGACAAAACATTTTAGCTAGTTTTGATGTTATTGGAACACTAACAAAGTTAGCAGTTAAATTAAAGGACGAATGAGCATCCCTGTCAACAAAACTACAGACTTTATAAACAAGTTGTGGCAAAGTTCCCAACACATCGCCTGCTGCATGGTAATTCTCAGTCCCAGCAGCTGACGGAAAGACACTAGCTGCACTTTCAAAATGAAACTGCAACATCAAATATTTTTCTCCTCCCAACAGCATTGCGATCTTAATCGCACACCGAGACTCCACGGAAGTAGAAGCGATTGAAATGAAGTGAAACGAAGCGATCAGCTACGTTTGCTCGGAGGGAACATTTTTAAAGCAAAGTCAATGAAGTGGCCGCCATGTTTCCTGAGCCAATCGGCTCTATTGCGCATGCGCAGATTCTGCGGCACTTCAGTATTCAGGAAGTAAGCAGTTGCCTAAAATGCATTAATAAATGACGGTTTTTCAGTAATGAAAATTTTAAACTGAATTACTAACAATTTGGAAATTTACCGTGGTTTATCATTATACCGTTTATCGTTACATCCCTAGTCCATTAACAAGTAAAAAGGCAAGGGCGGTCACGACATGTTCTTGCCGTCAATGCTGGGCAATTTTTTAGGGCATTACGGCAAGTCACAAAGGCGGTCGCGGTATTTGCCGTGGTTAAATTAGAGCCCTGTTAAAATATTGTTACCTTGATGTAACTTGAAAGTAATGTTGCAACATTTTCCAATCATTTTTAGTTTTGTTAGCTTATTTTGTTGAAACTATTACATTGGTAATGAGTTAAAGATGAAACAAAATTAGGTAGAATTTATTAAAAAAAAAGGTCCATTTTGCAAACCGAAATATTAGGGGTGGGAATTGATACGATTTTTCCGGTTCCGTCTCCACTTTCGATTCTGTTTTACGATTCGGTTCCTTAGCAGTTCCCTTAACGATTTTTATGTGGGGGAAAAAAAGAGAATAAAGAGTGGATTAGCAGCGTATTTCTCTGACTGTCTCTCCTCCTCCACTGCCGGGCATTACAATGTCATAACTTTCAGTTATAGCACAATTACAAAAGCCACAATAAATACAAAACACAACTTTAAACCACAGAAGACGCGACGCACTGACTCTCTTAACCAGTGGTTCTTAGCCTGGGTTCGATCGAACCCTAGGGGTTCGGTGAGTCGGCCTCAGTAAAAAAACATATACATTTGTCTTGAATTTAAAAAATAAAAAACTTTTTATTTTTCCCCAAAGAAGGGTTCGGTGAATGCGCATATGAAACTGGTGGGGTTCGGTTGCTCCAACAAGGTTAAGAACCACTGCTCTAAACACAAGGACAAGTCATTTCAAGTCAAATAAATAGACGAGATGGATTAAGGAGGCTTTGGAAATTAGGAAGCGAGGGACCAAAATAATCAAAAGGGATGACGGGGCATACATGCTTATGCACACCTGGGACACTGTCTGTATTCCACGACGCGAGAGCAGAGAACAGATACTACATGGCCTGGTCGGGGAACTTTAGTTCGAAGATAAATCTACTGTTAAAATGTTGGTTACCGTACTTTTATTGAAAATTGCTTGAATGTTTAAAATGTGAGGAGAATGTAATTCCTCGGCCAGACATTGCGAAACTAACAGGCGCAATCCACAAAAAAAGCTGCACACGACAGGCCAGTAAAAAGTATAGTGGAGTTGATGGCTGGAGTTAGCGAAAGTGCCAATAAAATATAAAAAAGGTCACATTTCCACAGAGCCCCTGCTAAGTACACCTTGCACCGACCTTGATCAGCCGAAAGTCCCAATCATGGTAATATATTTGTTCTTTTTGTTTTTCAGAATTACTGTAACCTTTAACATCAACAACAGCATACTTCCCAACTTTGCAGAAGAGGCAGATCAAGCACAGCAGAAGTCAGGAGAAGAGGTAATATAATTCGTATCTTTACCTTTATGTGGTAATTTATGTAGTAACTTTGAATTAAATGTACCCTGATCATCTTCACAGTTGGAAATTTTGTCAACACCCAACTTTGTTGTTGAAGTCACGAAACAGGCTGCTAAACACACACTGGCGATTGACTGCCAGTTTCTGCAAGACGAGGTACTGTACATACATAAACTTTTTATAGATACATGCATACATAGAGTGGAACTTTTATTTATGAACTTAAATTGGTTCTTGAACATGGCTCGTCAATAGAAAAGTTCCTATAGTAAAGCACATTTCTCCATAGGAAACAATTTAAATATGTGTAAACTGTTTGGAGCAATGGATCAACTATCTCTTCATTAACAAGCCAGTCAAAACAACAATCAGAATCAGCTTTATTGGCCAAGTATGTTTAGTACGCAATACATTTGACTTGGTAGACTGCTCTCTTGTTCAATGTAAAAGATATTCCACGAAAAAACTACCTGAGTAATGAGTGACTTGTGAGTAACTAATGATTTTTTTGTAGCTATTTTGTAATTGTTCCTGCACTACAATTGTAGTTGTGTGCATATGTATAAAATATAAAATCATATACAATTTGTTGCATTATGTTTTCTGTAGTTAGTGGTTGAATTATTGTAGGCTGAAATGCGAACATTTCTACTGACATAGATGGCAGCACATGATATAAATGTTCTTTTTACTAGTTTGAAAATCATTGAAGATTTCTGCTGCCTCGTCTGACATTGTCACTTTTCACAGTCAGTACATTTCTATGCACTAAATTAGTCTGATTTGTCAAATAATTCAGTTTTATGATCTTAATCTAGCATCTTCTTCTGGTGTTATTATAAAATGTACTAGTGTTTAGAGACTCTTAACTTCTGTCCCTCGATGATGCTGACAAAAGAGGCAAGCTGCAGCGAGCATGACATCAGGGGCCGTACTTATCAAGCTTCTTAGAATTACTCCTAAGAAGTCTGCTAAGAGTTGACTTCAGAGTAAATAAATTATTCGCTGAAAGCTGCACTTAAAAGTTAGTTATCAAGCGTCTTACTCACACTTTCAGCGAAGTGTAGGACTGAATCTTAAGTGTCACACTCAGAGCTGAGTTACGACATTACTATGTGCCATAAACGGAATTTTAGGTGACGTAATTTCTGTGTCCATAGAAATGACCAATCACGGAAGGGAATCCCTTGTCTAAGAATAAAGAAATATCTTAGAAATATTTAAGTGGACAATGGGAGTGTATATTTTGACAATAAACTACAAAATAATACAAAACAAACAAACAATATTGGCAATGAATCAAAAATAAATGTTTCCTTTTTGTTGCACCTTTCCTGCTTCCTGCTCCCAGACCGTAACAATTAGAGGCAGGGGAGACACTTCTCCAGGATGTATGCTCGGGGCAACACCCTTCACTTTAGAGTGAATGATGAGTCCGGCGATTAGTTGCAAATCTTGCTTTTATTGATTGCTTGCACACAGCCAATCCAACACAAAACAAACTAGTCCCCGCTCGCACTCACAATACCGCTCGCTCTCTTCTCTCGCCCACACACTCACTGACGTCACTCACCTCACATGCTGTAACCTAGCTACTACTAGCTACTAGCTAGCTACTCTCATAACATTTTCTTTCCAATTCATTAATTAGGCAACTAATTTGAAACTGGTGTGGGTGGCTCTATATATACTAGTCCACTGCAGCCACATGCAGAAATCAACAAGGAATCGAAAATTATTAAATCTGTGACAAAAATAATACCTGCTCTGTCTAAACGATACCGTTTGATCAGCTGCTCGTCATCAAACAAAGATGAACGTTCGCGCACGTCTCTCGCCTCAGTACCATCCCCTGCTGGCAACTCCTAACCACTTAAGACACCTGAAGGTCTCTTAAATATCGTGGAGAGTAGGAGTGATTCTTAGACTTAAGAACGTTGATAGAAAGCTTTTATTCTTAAGTTTGAGAGTAGGACTAAATTTCGCAAATTTTCAGGACTTACCGGTAAGTGTAAAATGGCACTCTAAGAAGCTTGATAAGTACGGCCCCTGGGCTGTACGCTTAGCTTTTTTTCACTAGGAGCACCAGTGCTACTAAATGAAACATTTTAGTTGCACAGAAAACATTTAGGAACCTAGTGTGTGAGTGTTGTCTGTGTGGCGACTAGTCCAGGGTGTACTCCGCCTTCTGCCTGAGTGCAGCTGGGGTAGGTGCGATACCCCCGCGACCCCGAGAGGGTCGCGTTGTAGGAAATGGATGGATGGTTCTCTGATGTGACTGTTGGCCAGACACAATGTGCCTCTCGTACACCAGGGGGCGATTGTGGTCATATCAGCTTACTTGACTACCGTATTTTTCGGACTATAAGTCGCAGTTTTTTTCATAGTTTGGCCGGGGGTGCTACTTATACTCAGGAGCGACTTATGTGTGAAATTATTAACACATTACCGTAAAATATCAAATAATATTATTTAGCTCATTCACGTAAGAGACTAGACGTATAAGATTTAATCGGTTTTATTGATTAGGAGTGACAGATTGTTTGGTAAACGTATAGCATGTTCTATATGTTATAGTTATTTGAATGACTCTTACCATAATATGTTACGTTAACATACCAGGTACGTTCTCAGTTGGTTATTTATGCGTCATATAACGTACACTTATTCAGCCTGTTGTTCACTATTCTTTATTTTTTTAAATTGCCTTTCAAATGTCTATTCTTGGTGTTGGGTTTTATCAAGTAAATTTCCCCAAAAAATGCGACTTATACTTCAGTGCGACTTATGTGTTTTTTTCCTTCTTTATTATGCATTTTCGGCCGGTGCGACTTATAGTCCGAAAAATACGGTATGTGGAAATGTAAATTACAATAGAAGAAGAGAATGCTACACGCAAATAGGCCAGTCATTTTCAAGGTCCGGATCTAACAGACTAACTACAACTTTCTACTGCTATTTAGTGTTGTTTTACAGCATACACGGTACATATTATATATTTTATGGCATTTACCATACTTTTTACTTACATTTTATAGCATACAATGCACATTTTTTAAATATTTTTTACAGCATATAAAGTAAATTTAATGTTATACTGTTTGTTTAGTTTGTTCATGTTTTGATTTATATTTATGTACACCATGTATGATCTATGTATGAGGCATGTGCAAATGGTATTAGGGAAACTTGAGGCTTTTAAAATCTTTTGAATTTCTTTTTTCGGGTAGGGCTTTCTTCACAATCATATTTTTAAGGTTCATTTGTCTTTCCCTGATCACATTCCGATGCCATGTTGTTGTTTTACTGCATACTTAGTACATTTACTACATTAATGTTATGACATAAACATTTGATTGAAAGGCCAACAAAGTCAATTTGATCTGTTGTTCTAGATGGGTCACGGCGAAGGAGAAGAGAGTGACATCTTTGGCATCTTTGAAGTTAGCTTCCAGCCAGATGGTGAAGAAGATTGGAAAGACAACAGCTACACACTTACCAAAGATTCTCTAAATGATGTGAGTTTATTATCATGTTATGTACATTAATACCTCATTCACCTGACAATTTGCTCTGGCATTTGAATTATGCCTCCAAAATGTGCACTTTCTGATTTACTATGAATACAGAACAAACCCTTCATGTTTTTGTTGACAAATTTATCTAGTCCTAATCCACTGTGTTCTAGGGTACTAGCACTTTTTTGGAATGTTGCCTATGTAGGTAGGGTAAACTATAAATACACAAGTTTAGGAAAATTAATAGTTCATAATACTAGGTATAGTTTAAAAATAGTTGAAGCATAAATACGTTTCATATGTTATAATTAGCTAAATTCATATTTCATTTATGGATTGTGTTAAAAAACATTCAAAAGTACCTGGATATAAGTATTTGTAAACTAGGATCTATTTTATTTTCATTTTATTTTGAAAAGTAAACAGGAAGTGCCGTGTGTGTGTGTACGTCACTTAGCTTTGTATTATTGTACGCTCTGTGTAACCGGAAGTATTATAGGAGGTAGAATTTTTAGCTTGTAGAAAAGATTTGTTGCATGGCTACAAGGTAAAGAACATTGATATGCTACTACTGGAACACACAACACGTATATATCAAACATATACCATAGACGAGGAACCTCGTATGCTAATGGAGGGAACATCTAAGACACATGCACAAACATGAACTCATAGAGACCAAAAACTACACAGGCTAGAAACTTACAAAGATTCTCAAGGCAGTTGAACGTCACCCAAGTCGCACAACAACAAGGAAGTGTGGCCATAACATTTCCAAACACTCGCTATCTACCACCAAGTAGAGCAAAGAAAGACTGGTGGGAGTTTTCTCGAAGGGATTTCCGGACGGAGAATCATGGAAACAAAACTTTTGAATATCTCGGAGTTCATTCAAAAGGCTCTGTGGATTGGTGGAAATAGTTTTTAAATCCGAAGGAAAAGACCGTTTGTCCCAGCCGATACTGTTCCAGATGAGGCTTGCTGTTGTTCTGGACTATCTTGCCAGTTGTAATTTTTTAGTTAATCATTTAGGAGTGCACAAATGCAGCATGAAGTGGTTTGTTATTCGCCTTTAATATACCTACTTCATTATTTTTCATCTCATTTGTATTCTGTTCAGGAGTACGAATTATACATTTCCTCAGCAACATTCTTGAATCTCAGTTTCTTTTTTTTCTACCATTGATGCGTTTCAAAATGCAGTCTCCTCTTCATTACAATTGTTGCTGTTTTTTATTGAATGGCATCTGCTTCTGGGTTGTATCCCGCGCGTTGACTGGCATATGCGCGATACATAGGGTCCTCTCTGACCGCACACACCCCCGAGAGAGGGTGTGTTAGTAGTCCTGTTAGATAGGAATATAAAATATATCAAAACACCAGAATATCATTAAAATTGACACACTTTTCACAAGCTGCATTAAGGATGTCAACCTAAACAGTTGTACTTTTAGTAACACAAACACATTGTGTGACAAAAGTGTATTTGTGATAAAAGTTGCTCTGCGTGTCAGGTAACAAAGATTAATAATATTATTGAATATATGTCTGCTTTCAGGCCCTTTATGATCACATGATGGACTTTCTTGCTGACCGGGGAGTCGACAACACATTTGCTGATGAACTGATGGAACTGAGCACTGCTATCGAACATCAAGAGTACATAAAGTTCCTTGAAGATCTCAATAGCTTTGTGAAATGTAACTAATGTATTTATAGATTACACTTCTCTGTGAAACTAAAACTAATGTTTGCTGCACTAGAACAATCTTTGGCTCAGCTCAGACGTGTTTGACGACACATGTTGACAATGTAAACTTGTCTATTTATGCCATCTGTTCTAAATGTACTTGTCCAACTAATTATTCCCTCAAGAAAATGTAATGTTTGGCAGTCAGACTTAAAAGATCATTTGAATCAACGTACAAAAGCATTGCTTAGTCAGAGAATTAAATGTCTAATAAAGTACTTTGATATAATTGTTTGAAATTATTGCTGATGTTGGGTCTCTTAGACACACACAGATAGTTTGAAAAACGCATAACCATGGTTAACACAATCCACATCAAGTGTAGTTTAAAAACTGTCTGTTTACACACCAATGCAGACACCTGGGGCCGTACTTATCAAGCTTCTTAGAGTGCCATTTTACACTTAAGTCCTGAAAATTTGCGAAATTTAGTCCTACTCTCAAACTTAAGAATAAAAGCTTTTTATCAACGTTCTTAAGTCTAAGAATCACTCCTACTCTCCACGATATTTAAGAGACCTTCAGAGGTGTCTTAAGTGGTTAGGAGTTGCCAGCAGGGGATGGCACTGAGGCGAGAGACGTGCGCGAACGTTCATCTTTGTTTGATGACGAGCAGCTGATCAAACGGTATCGTTTAGACTGAGCGGGTATTATTTTTGTCACAGATTTAATAATTTTCCATTCCTTGTTGATTTCTGCATGTGGCTGCAGTGGGCTAGTATATATAGAGCCACCCACACCAGTTTCAAATTAGTTGCCTAATTAATGAATTGGAAAGAAATTGTTATGAGCGTCTGTGTGTGGCACACACATACGCTAGGTTACAGCATGTGAGGTGAGTGACGTCAGTGAGTGTGTGGGCGAGAGAAGAGAGGGAGCGGTATTGTGAGTGCGAGCGGTGACTAGTTTTGTGTTGGATTGGCTGTGTGCAAGCAATCAATAAAGCAAGATTTGCAACTAATCGCCGGACTCATCATTCACTCTAAAGTCGTCCGCTGTGGAGACCCACTGCCGGGTAAAGTGAAGGGTGTTGCCCCGAGCATACATCCTGGAGAAGTGTCTCCCCTGCCTCTAATTGTTACGGTCTGGGAGCAGGAAGCAGGAAAGGTGCAACAAAAAGGAAACATTTATTTTTGATTCATTGCCAATATTGTTTGTTTGTTTTGTATTATTTTGTAGTTTATTGTCAAAATATACACTCCCATTGTCCACTTAAATATTTCTAAGATATTTCTTTATTCTTAGACAAGGGATTCCCTTCCGTGATTGGTCATTTCTATGGACACAGAAATTACGTCACCTAAAATTCCGTTTATGGCACATAGTAATGTCGTAACTCAGCTCTGAGTGTGACACTTAAGATTCAGTCCTACACTTCGCTGAAAGTGTGAGTAAGACGCTTGATAACTAACTTTTAAGTGCAGCTTTCAGCGAATAATTTATTTACTCTGAAGTCAACTCTTAGCAGACTTCTTAGGAGTAATTCTAAGAAGCTTGATAAGTACGGCCCCTGATGTCATACACGTTTTGTCCAACCAGAAGCCTGCAAAAGCTGGCTTGGTGGCATTACATCTGTTTATTTTATATACAGTACTAGACATACAATGTTCCAATGTACCAGACCAGACCTGGGCATTGTACGGCCCGCGGGCCGTATCCGGCCCTTTGCGCATCCCTGTCCGGCCCGCGTGAGGCCAATCATAAATTACAAAATACATTTCAAAAAGTATCTATGTCGAGTGTGCAATACAACGGTGCTGCTTTTGTTTTGAAAAGCGTTATTTGTATTACTTCCGTGTGGACGTGTGCGATTGTGAGTGAATTGAATGGCGCTATCACAAATTACAAAATAAAGTTAAAAAAACATCTATGTCGTGCGCGCAATACAACTGTGCTGCTTTTATTTTGAAATGTGTTATTTATGCCGTATGTCCGGGGGGAACCTGTGAGTGAAGGTGCATAGAGACAAGTGATGAGACGCTAAAAAAAGAAAAGTTGATGACGAATGGCGTGTTTTCAACAAGACATGGACTGCCAAGTATTTCTTTACATAAATTAATGGTAAAGCCGTGTGCTTAATGTGTGGTACACAGGTTGCTGTGTTTAAAGAATATAATTTTAATCGCCACTACACGAAGAAACACGAGGGAAAATACCGGAATGTGTCTGATGAAGCGCGTGCAAGGGAGGCCGATGCGTTGATGGTAAAACTGCAAACCCAACAAGGACTTTTTGCCATATTTCACACCCCCAGAGATGCAGCTGTCGGGACAAGTTTCGTCATTTCTCACAAAAGCGCCAGAAAAAGTAAGGCGTTTTCTGACGGAGAGTTTATTAAGGAGTGCTTATTGGACTTTGTTGCGCTGTATGCCCGGAGACATGGACTGTTTTTCGCTAACTTTGGATGAGAGCTGTGATGTACGTGACACCGCCCAGCTGCTCTTCTTCTTAACGTGGGATAACTGCAGACTTTCAAATCACGGAGTAGCTGGCAGCCATGCAGTCAATTAAAGAGACAACCGGTAATGACTTGTTCACATAGGTAAATGCGTATTTGGACATGTTAGGACTGAAATGGGACAAGCTGGCAGGTGTGACAATCCAATCCACTTTATTTACATATATAGCACATTTAAACAACAAAAATGTTCCAAAGTGCTGCACAACAATATTAAAAACAATATTCAAATATTATCCTTAGCTCCACCAATGACTGAATAAAAAAAAACAATTACATATAAAACCAATATAAAAAACAATATAAAATAAATGTGATTAAAAACTATTTTTAACAACAGATGGTTGTCCAAATCTGACGGGGAAAAATGTTGGATAATGCAGGATAAAGTGACCATCAAAAGCAATCTGCTTTTGTATAAAGTTAAGTTAGGTTAAATTAAATTATTATTATGATTATTAATTATTATTATTATTATCATCATTATTATTTATCTTACGGTATATCAAAAATAATATTGAGCAAAATTTAATTGAAATATTGTCGTGTGGCCCTCCAGCAGTGCTCGGGTTGCATATGCGGCCCCCGGTGAAAATTAATTGCCCACCCCTGTACTAGACAGACGTTATCTTTAAAACCAGCCTGAACATTATGAAACTTTTTAAAAGTGCCTGAAGCACACATACACGCTTGTGCTGCTGAAACCCAACACTCATGGAATTATTACATGTTTATTCAACAACATATTACATGTGAAGTGTAGATTACTTCTAAAAATCGGCCACCGCTGCTGCTCACTGCTCCCCTCAGCTCCCAGGGGTGAACATGGGCAGGCCCGGCCCTAACCAATCTGGCGCCCTAGGCAAGATTTTAGGTGGCGCCCCCCCCCCCCCCCCCCCACTTCGGCAGTGAAGTGTATATACTCACAAGAAACCGAATAGCTTTGTCTTTGACCTTTTTTTTTACTTAAAGAAAGCAAATTAACAATCAGAATAGTTAACAAGATAAAAAAAAATATGAATAAATAAATGAATACAAAAAATAAATATCTAACAATTTATTGTCATCATTACAGTGAAATGCTGAATAGCAGAATGCAAAGTAACAGTATAATATATTGTATGAGAATGTTATGTTATGATTATCTTTAACCGAATCACAGCAGTGCTCAAATTAAAAAACAGCATTCCCTCTCATGTGATATTGCTTAATTAACATTAATGATGTGCACTTTAACAACTAGGCTTACAACTATACCTAATATATAAAGGGGTGGAAAAGTGACTATTACCTGCAGGGCAAACATTAGCTAACCAGAAGGCAATAACAATGTAAACAAAAAACACCTGCTTAAAAGATCTAATACAAATGTCTCTGAGGAATGTAAGGTGGGACCGTGGGAGTACAATTGCCGAATCATGTAACATTAGCTTAATGCTAAAAAGCCAGGTTACTATCACCAGTGTTGGGTTAGTTACTGAAAACCAGTAACTAGTTACAGTTACTAGTTACTTCATTTTAAAAGTAAGTCAGTTACTAACTCAGTTACTTACACCAAAAAGTAATGCTTTACTGTGAAAAGTAACTATTTAGTTACTTCTTCTTTTTTTTTAAAGCTCCCATTAATGCCCTTTTAGCCTTCATTTCAGTACTGTTATTGCACTGGAGAATAATACAATGTGTTGATCAACTTGACATGCATTTGCATCACTGAACTCTGCTAAGCAATGTGCTCTACATTCAACACACAAAGACAAAGATATGTTTCAAAGGGCCAATTTGTTTTTGGCCAGAACAAATTGACAAAACTATTTTAAATAGCTGCAACATAACATACATAAGTAACAAACAACATAATAACAGCTTAGCTGTAAAGCAAGAAAGGCAGACACTACATACACAAAGCCTAACCATGCATTTTTTCCTCAAGGAATTCTGACACAAAATCATGTCTGAAGCCCAGAACACTGTACACATTTCCCCAGTTTTAGTTTACAGATAAGGAAAGATTGGCCTGGCCCTCTAGCATCCCTCTTTATGTTTGTGAACTTTATAGTCTATACATTTAGAGTGATGTGATAATCAAACACTCTAGAACAGTGGTCCCCAACCTTTTTGTACTTGCGGACCGGTCAATGCTTGAAAATTGGGGGGGGAGTAAAAAAAACTTTTTATTTAAAAATTTTTTTTTTTTGTCATAAAGAAATACAATCATGTGTGTGTATCCCTGCAGAATGTATTGATTTATATTGATATATAATGTATATATTGTGTTTTTTATGTTGATTTAATTTTTAAAAAAAATATATATATATATATATATATATTTTTTTTTAATTTTATTTGTTGTGCGGCCGCGGTAATGGTACCGGGCCGCGGCCCGGTGGTTGGGGACCACTGCTCTAGAAGTCTAGAATGAAAGAGTATACAGGTATAAGAGAATTGACAGCAACGTTCCCTCTAAGGTGCGCGCCTGTGCAATTGCGCACTGCTCCAGCGTCCTCTGCGCACGGCAAATCTATGCCACGCACAAAATCCAATAAAAAAATAAGTGCATAACAATTTTCGACACACGGACACGACAGAGAAAACAGTTTTCGTCATCATTGTTCAAATATTGTAACGTCTGTCGAGACGCTTTGAGGACTTGAATTCCATCCATCACTTTACTGAGCAAAACTCTTTATTGTCGGCCATAAACACATCACCAAAACATTAGTAAAAAAATGATATCTAGCACAAGTGGTCATTTTCTGCAGTACAAACCGGACCAAAAGCAACTTTGTTATATCAACAGCAGCCGCTCGCTCTTTCTCACTTGCGCCAACACATGCACATATGGCACTTAGCCAGTGATGCGTTTACAGCCACACAAAAAGTCAGACAACTCCAACACCACACATAAAGTGTCATTCCAGGTCGTTACACTATGATTTACCAATCAAATGTGTGCTTATTCTAGTGTCATTTATTAGGAATCTTAATTTATAAATATTAATCATTAAATGCTGTTAGTATAGTAAATAAATACTAATAAAAATATATTAAGTTGCAGGAATGTACACATGATCCCCTGCTTACATCTCATTGTGCAACATGTGAATGTTTTAATGGGAACTAAATGCAATGTCTGAAAGGGGTACAAATTATTTCCAAAGCAGGACCTCCACCCAGACAAACAATACAAGTACACAGTTCATGAAAAACAATACATGTTGTTATTGTCATTGTAAGTGGGCCTAAACACTTATATTAGAAATGGAAATGACTGCTGTAATTTGATTATAATAATAAGAGAATGTTGTCTGTCTATCTGTGTTGACCCTGCGATGGGTGGGGACTTGGGTGTGTACCCCGCCTTCCGCCTGAATGCAGCTGAGATAGACTCCAGCGACCCCGAAAGGGACAAGCGGTAAAAAATGGATGGATGGATGGAGATTAAAGTTTTTATTTAGTCAGGTTTGGGACAGGTGTGCTGCTGGTGTAGCCACAGTGTGCACGTCTGATGTTGCTCACATGGGCTCCACTCAATGCTCAGGGACTTTTTGCGTTTGCTCACACACATGAACACTTACAGGGAACATTGATTGACAGAGTGTGTACCTTCAGTGCTGCATGATGAGCAGAGGCAGAGTTAATCCTTAAGTGGTGGTGGTGGAGGGAAAGTAGCATTGGAGTCTCTGTCTCTCTTTACTAGCTTCGTCGAAGCATGTTGCTTATGTAGCTTGTTTCAGCACATTTGAATTGCTGTTTTGGGCAGTAGATGGGATCTTTGATCCAAAGCACAATTTACATTTAACTAAAATGTTATTTTCTTTGTGCTCGACAAAAGAAAAGTAGTGAAAATATATCCATGTTAACAAACTCGACTGCAGCTCCGCCATGATCAGACACGCCCCTCCCTCCTCTCTCTCTTCCCTCCCCACACTCACACTCACACACACGCACACAAAGAGCGCACGTCTCTCTGGGTGGGGGGCGTAATGTTGTAACAAATAATATTTCTATTAAATATGCTTTACTTTGCATTTTAATTAACGTGGGATTATTTTTTGTATTTAAAAATAATAGTACCAACTTTTTTTTTTTTTTTCTCCAACATTTGTGGCACTGGCGTGGCGCCCCCTGATGGACGGCGCCCTTAGCATTTGCCTATATGGCCTATGCCACGGGCCGGCCCTGAACATGGGGATGGGTCAAATGCAGAGGATAATTTCACCACGGGTGTGTGTGTGACTATCGTTGGGACTTTAACTTTAACTTTTTAACTCCTGCAGACCTCTGGCCACATTGGAGTTGGCCGTAGAGAACCTGTCGTGGAAGATGGCGGCAGGCATGCGCATCACATGACCTAGCCAACGTAGTTGTCTGCGTGCCAAGAGCCTCCAGCGATTTGATGTGTCGTGTGTATTGTGTCCAGGGCTCCAGGCATCAGAGCCATACTGTAGTGTGGACACACATAATGCCTGGTATACTGCTGCCTTGGTTGCTCTCTTTAGGTTCTTATTGATGAAGACCCGAGATCCAAATGCAGCAGAGGCAAGGTTGATGCGGGCTTGGATGTCTGCATCAACATTACAGCTGTCAGAGAGAGTACTGCCGAGCAGTGTTGGGACTAGTTACTGTAACGCCGTTAGTTTTGGCGGTAACTAGTAATCTAACGTGTTATTTTTTATATTCAGTAACTCAGTTACCGTTACTACATGAAGCGTTACTGCGTTATTTTACGTTATTTTTTATGTAGTATCGGCTAGAAACAGAAGATCTGAGTGTGTTTTGTGGCAGCGCTGCGGTGGAAAAGAAAGGGCGTACGTGCTTTCTGTGGGTGGGGGCGGGGGGGGGACTCCCATACCGTAGTTGAGGAGCGCAGGGGAGACGTTCCTTCGGGGCTAACAACCTTCACTTTACCCGGAAGTGGTCTTTACAGCTGAGGGTGAATGACGACTTTGTGACTTTATTGGACGCAGCCATCAACCAAGCTAGAGAGAGCACCTGCAAGCACTCACTGTCGCCGCTCCCTCACTTCTCTCGCCCACTCACTCACTGACGTCCCTCACCCACATGCTGTCATATCTTAAAGGGCCACACACACACATAAACGCTACTATCATAACAACTAACAAGACATCAAGGCGAAGCCAAGAGTCGATTTTTTTAACAAGGAGAAATTCTCAATACTTTTCTTTTGTCGAGCACAAAGAAAATAACATTTTAGTTAAATGTAAGTTGTGTCTTGGATCAAATATCCTATCTACTTCAAGTTCAAGTTAAAGTGCCATTATGTTGCAGCTATTTAAAATAGTTTTGTCAATTTGTTCTGGCCTGAAATAAATTGGCCTTTTAAACATATCTTTGTCTTTGGTGTTGTATGTAGACCACATTGTTTGTGTGTTGTATGTTGTATGTAGACCACATTGTTTGTGTGTTGTATGTAGACCACATTGTTTGTGTGTTGTATGTAGACCACATTGTTTGTGTGTTGTATGTAGACCACATTGCTTAGCAGAGTTCAGTGATGCAAATGCATGTCAAGTTGATCAACACATTGTATTATTCTCCAGTGCAATAACAGTACTGAAATGAAGGCTAAAGGGCATTAATGGGAGCTTTTAAAAAAGAAAAGAAAAAAAGAAGTAACTAAATAGTTACTTTTCAAAGTAACGCATTACTTTTTGGTGTAAGTAACTGAGTTAGTAACTGAGTTACTTTTGAAACGAAGTAACTAGTAACTATAACGCATTACTGGTTTTCAGTAACTAACCCAACACTGCTGCCGAGGTATTTGAAGTGTGGTACCGTTTCCAGAGTGGTATTGTCAATGTAGAAGACATTCCTTACTGCGATAAGGAATGTGTTGAAAATAACCGGGGCTAAGACGCATCCTTGTTTCACTCCAATCTTGACATCGAAGGGGTAGGACAGTTGTCCACCAATTCAAACCCTTGCTTGCATGCCATCATGAAACTGTTGGAGAATTGTGAGGAATTTGGATGGGACTCCAAACCGGCTGAGTATGATCCAGAGAAGCTTTCGGTCTACTGCAGGGGTGGGCAATTAATTTTTACCGGGGGCCGCATGAGCTACCCGAGCACTGCCGGAGGGCCACATCGACAATATTTCAATTAAATTTTGCTCAATATTATTTTTGATATATACCGTAAGATAAATAATAATAATAATAATAGTAATACTTCAACATAGTGTGTGTAACAGCATTCCATGACTAATATATATAAATTAACATTAATAATAAATGACAGTAAAATAAGCACACGTATGACTGAGGAGTCATAGTGTAACTTTGTGTGGTGTTTGAGTTGTCCGACTTTTTGTGTGGCCTTAAACGCACCAGTGGTTTAGTGCTATGCGTGTTGGTGACAGATGACAAGTTGGTTTTGGCCTGGTTTGTACGGCAGAAAATGACTAGTTTTTCGAGATTGAATTGTTTTACTCATGTTTTTGGTGTGGTTATGTCCGAATATAAACAGTTTTGTTCAATAAAGTGATCGATATAATTCCTGTCCTCGAAGCATCTCGATAGACGTTACAATAATTGAACGGTGTTCAATTGAACGGTGTTGACGAACACCATTAGGGCCGCTTGTTGTCACTGTCACTCAAAGTTGCATTGCAAAATTACATAGAATAAATATGTTTATTTTGTTTATAATTCAGATGGGATTTCATTTGGTGCGCGGCATATACTTGCTGCGCGCAGCAGACACTTGAGCAGTTCGCAAATGCGCAGGCACGCACCTTAGGTGAGGGGACGTTGCTTTGCAGTTCATGTGTTGTTGAAAACACGGCATTCCTCATCAACTTTTCTCTTTTTGGCGTCTCGGGTGTAAACCGTGCATCACTTGTCGCTGCATGTGCACCTTCACTCGCAGGTTACACACGGACACACGCCCATAAATAATACTTTTCAAAATAAAAGCAGCACAGTTGTATTGCGCGCAGGACATAGATGTTTTTTCAACTTTATTTTGTAATTGCAGTTGTTCACATTCACTCACAATCACGCATACGTCCACACGGAAGTAATACAAATAACGATTTTCAAAACAAAAGCAGCACCGTTGTATTGCACACTCGACATAGATACTTTTTTAAATTTATTTTGTAATTTATAATTGGCCTCACGCGGGCCGGACAGGGACGCACAAAGGGCCGGATGCGGCCCGCGGGCCGCAGAATGCCCAGGTCTGGTCTACTGTGTCGAAAGCCTTCGACAGATCGATAAAATCATGTACGGGTCTTGTTTGTGTTCTCTGTCTTTTTCCTCTATTTGCCCGGCAGGAAATATCATGTCCATTGTGCGACGGTCCTTACGGAATCCACACTGGGTTTCTGGCAAGATGTTCTCTGAAATGTGCACAGCCAGACAGGAGAACATGATCCTTGTCAGGATTTTGCCTGCAACTGAAATGAGTGAGACACCTCTGCTGTTGTCACAAGACGATTTATCACTTTTCTTTTTATATATAGTAATAAAGGTGGCGTCTTTCCAGTCTTGCGGGACATTGCGAGTTGTCCAGATGGCACAGATGAGCTGATGTAGCCGGCGAGTGAGGAGGTAACCTCCACACTTGAATACTTCAGCTGGGATGGAGTCTGAACCTGCACTTTTATTGTTTTTAAGGCAATTGATTGCTTTCCGAACTTCATGAAATTCAGGAACCTCATCAAGTTGAGGGACAGAGGGGAAGCTGGGGAGTTCATCCAAGATGGTCGGGTCTGTGTGTTTGCTTTGGTTTAGTACGGTGCTGAAGTGCTCTGCCCAACGTTCTGGAATGTGCTGTTGTTCCTTTATGAGGGTGGTGCCTCGTGCGATGTTTCTGCTCTGGGGCCCATAGATGTTTTTGATTGCATCATAGAAGCTGTGTTGTTGGCATCTGCAAGAGATTTCTTCCGCTTTCTTGATCCACCATCTGCCGTAGAGTTCTTTGTGCTTCTGCTTTAATAGTGGACAATTTCTTCCTGAGGGCTGCTGATTGAGGGTTTGCTAGAGCAACTGAGTGTGTCTTGCGTTTTTCCTTTGGAAGGTTGTGAATGCCAGCAGGGTCGGCCCGTGGCATAGGCCGTATAGGCAAATGCTAAGGGCGCCGTCCATCAGGGGGCGCCACGCCAGTGCCACAAATGTTGGAGAAAAAAAAAAAAAAGTTGGTACTATTATTTTTAAATACAAAAAATATTCCCACGTTAATTAAAATGCAAAGTAAAGCATATTTAATAGAAATATTATTTGTTACAACATTACGCCCCCCCACCCAGAGAGACGTGCGCTCTTTGTGTGCGTGTGTGTGAGTGTGAGTGTGGGGAGGGAAGAGAGAGAGGAGGGAGGGGGGCGTGTCTGATCATGGCGGAGCTGCAGTCGAGTTTGTTAACATGGAGATATTTTCACTACTTTTCTTTTGTCGAGCACAAAGAAAATAACATTTTAGTTAAATGTAAATTGTGCTTTGGATCAAAGATCCCATCTACTGCCCAAAACAGCAATTCAAATGTGCTGAAACAAGCTACATAAGCAACATGCTTCGACGAAGCTAGTAAAGAGAGACAGAGACTCCAATGCTACTTTCCCTCCACCACCACCACTTAAGGATTAACTCTGCCTCTGCTCATCATGCAGCACTGAAGGTACACACTCTGTCAATCAATGTTCCCTGTAAGTGTTCATGTGTGTGAGCAAACGCAAAAAGTCCCTGAGCATTGAGTGGAGCCCATGTGAGCAACATCAGACGTGCACACTGTGGCTACACCAGCAGCACACCTGTCCCAAACCTGACTAAATAAAAACTTTAATCTCCATCCATCCATCCATTTTTTACCGCTTGTCCCTTTCGGGGTCGCTGGAGCCTATCTCAGCTGCATTCAGGCGGAAGGCGGGGTACACACCCAAGTCCCCACCCATCGCAGGGCCAACACAGACAGACAGACAACATTCTCTTATTATTATAATCAAATTACAGCAGTCATTTCCATTTCTAATATAAGTGTTTAGGTCCACTTACAATGACAATAACAACAAATATTGTTTTTAATGAACTGTGTACTTGTATTGTTTGTCTGGGTGGAGGTCCTGCTTTGGAAATAATTTGTACCCCTTTCAGACATTGCATTTAGTTCCCATTAAAACATTCACATGTTGCACAATGAGATGTAAGCAGGGGATCATGTGTACATTCCTGCAACTTAATATATTTTTATTAGTATTTATTTACTATACCAACAGCATTTAATGATTAACATTTATAAATTAAGATTCCTAATAAATGACACTAGAATAAGCACACATTTGATTGGTAAATCATAGTGTAACGACCTGGAATGACACTTTGTGTGTGGTGTTGGAGTTGTCTGACTTTTTGTGTGGCTGTAAACGCATCACTGGCTAAGTGCCATATGTGCATGTGTTGATATAACAAAGTTGCTTTTGGTCCGGTTTGTACTGCAGAAAATGACCACTTGTGCTAGATAGTGAAGTGAAGTGAAGTGAATTATATTTATACAGCGCTTTTCTCTAGTGACTCAAAGCGCTTTTACATAGTGAAACCCAATATCTAAGTTACATTTAAACCAGTGTGGGTGGCACTGGGAGCAGGAGGGTAAAGTGTCTTGCCCAAGGACACAACAGTAGTGACTAGGATGGCGGAAGTGGGGATCGAACCTGCAACCCTCAAGTTGCTGGCACGGCCACTCTACCAACCGAGCTATACCGGTTATAGATATCATTTTTTTACTAATGTTTTGGTGATGTGTTTATGGCCGACAATAAAGAGTTTTGCTCAGTAAAGTGATGGATGGAATTCAAGTCCTCAAAGCGTCTCGACAGACATTACAATATTTGAACAATGATGAAGAAAACCTTTTTCTCTGTCGTGTCCGTGTGTCGAAAATTGTTATGCACTTATTTTTTTATTTGATTTTGTGCGTGGCATAGATTTGCCGTGCGCAGAGGACGCTGGAGCAGTGCGCAATTGCACAGGCGCGCACCTTAGAGGGAACGTTGCTGTCAATTCTCTTATATACTATTTCATTCTAGACTTCTAGAGCAGTGGTCCCCAACCACCGGGCCGCGGCCCGGTACCGGTACCGCAGCCGCACAACAAAAAAACAAACAAACAAACAAAAAAAAATATATATATATATATATATTTTTTATTTTTTATTAAATCAACATAAAAAACACAATATATACATTATATATCAATATAAATCAATACATTCTGCAGGGATACAGTCCGTAAGCACACATGATTGTATTTCTTTATGACAAAAAAAAACAAAACAAAAAAAAATAGTTTTTTTTTTACTCCCCCCCCCCCCCCCCCCCAATTTTCAAGCATTGACCGCAAGTACAAAAAGGTTGGGGACCACTGTTCTAGAGTGTTTGATTATCACATCACTCTAAATGTATAGACTATAAAGTTCACAAACATAAAGAGGGATGCTAGAGGGCCAGGCCAATATTTCCTTATCTGTAAACTAAAACTGGGGAAATGTGTACAGTGTTCTGGGCTTCAGACATGATTTTGTGTCAGAATTCCTTGAGGAAAAAATGCATGGTTAGGCTTTGTGTATGTAGTGTGTGCCTTTCTTGCTTTACAGCTAAGCTGTTATTATGCTGTTTGTTACTTATGTATGTTATGTTGCAGCTATTTAAAATAATTTTGTCAATTTGTTCTGGCCAAAAACAAATTGGCCCTTTGAAACATATCTTTGTCTTTGTGTGTTGAATGTAGAGCACATTGCTTAGCAGAGTTCAGTGATGCAAATACATGTCAAGTTGATCAACACATTGTATTATTCTCCAGTGCAATAACAGTACTGAAATGAAGGCTAAAAGGGCATTAATGGGAGCTTTAAAAAAAAAAGGAAGTAACTAAATAGTTACTTTTCACAGTAACGCATTACTTTTTGGTGTAAGTAACTGAGTTAGTAACTGACTTACTTTTAAAATTAAGTAACTGTAACTAGTTACTGGTTTCCAGTAACTAACCCAACACTGGTGATAGTAACCTGGCTTTTTAGCATTAAGCTAATGTTACATGATTCGGCAATTGTACTCCCACGGTCCCACCTTACATTCCTCAGAGACATTTGTATTATATCTTTTAAGCAGGTGTTTTTTGTTTACATTGTTATTGCCTTCTGGTTAGCTAATGTTTGCCCTGCAGGTAATAGTCACTTTTCCACCCCTTTATATATTAGGTATAGTTGTAAGCCTAGTTGTTAAAGTGCACATCCTTAATGTTAATTAAGCAATATCACATGAGAGGGAATGCTGTTTTTTAATTTGAGCACTGCTGTGATTCGGTTAAAGATAATCATAACATAACATTCTCATATAATATATTATACTGTTACTTTACATTCTGCTATTCAGCATTTCACTGTAATGATGACAATAAATTGTTAGATATTCATTTTTAATTTTTTGTATTCATTTATTTATTCACATTTTTTTTTAATCTTGTTAACTATTCTGATTGTTAATTTACTTTCTTTAAGTAAAAAAAAAGGTCAAAGACAAAGCTATTCGGTTTCTTGTGAGTATATACACTTCACTGCCGATGTGGGGGGGTGCCACCTAAAATCTTGCCTAGGGCGCCAGATTGGTTAGGGCCTGAATGCCAGGTGCATTTTTGTGACGTTTCTTGGTGAATCCCATTGATTCTTCAGCAGCACGGTAGATGGAAGAACGCAGTGTGTTCCAGGTAGCGTTTGTGTCCTTGTGGCAGGGCTTTCCGGGGTGCTGTACAGTTCGGCTGCAAGTCGGTTTCTAAGATGGTGAATGGCTGAGAGGGATTTAAGGGTACTGCAGTCGAGCTTCTTGCTGGAAGGCTGTTTGCGGTGCTGCGGGCAAATTTCTATGTTGACTTTTGATCGAATCAAGCTGTGGTCCGTCCAGCATTTTGCGCCTCTCATAGCCCTGGTGATCTGGAACGCTCTCTGGTCAGTTTGTCTGGTGATTATATAATCTATCAGATGCCAGTGTTTGGATTTTGGATGCTGCCAGGATGTCTTCAGTTAGTTTTTTTCCTGGAAGATGGTATTGGTAATGACAAGTTGGTGCTCTGAGCAGAGTGTTAGTAGTCTGAGACCATTGTCATTCAGCTTGCTGATGCCATGTTTGCCAATTACGTCTTCCCAGAGCCCGTAGCATTGAAGTCGCCCATTAGCAGAAGTTTGTCACTCGGTGGTGTCTTCTGGATGACGGAGTCCAGTGTGCTGTAGAAGTTGTCCTTCATGTCCTCACTAGCATCTAGAGTTGGTGCGTATGCGCTAATGACAGTTGCATGTCGACCTTTCGTGAGGGGAATCCGCCAGGTCATCAGTCTCTCGCTGATGCCTGTTGGCAGGTGTAACCTGCTCCAACTTCCGTTAGAGAGTGCTCGCCTCGCCATGAAAGCGGGTTTCGCTGAGTACTGCTCTTCCCCATTGCCACAGGGCTTTGAACGGGGGGCGGCACTATGGGCCTGCGCAGGGAGTAGATTTGGGTGAGTGTAGGGGTGCGCAGTTCTTACACTCACCGTCTTGGTTCCAACCAGCTTCTTCTAGTGGCATGAGTAATCACGACGACCTTCTGCTAATTGGAGTTGCAGGGGACTGCAAAAGATCCTGCCCAAAGATTTTTCTTTCCGGGTTTACTCCCGTAGTCATACACCCCCGCCCCCCTCCCGGGTTTACCCACATGGCAGTGGGGCAGTGGTTGGTGGGGAGCCAGAGTGTGTCCACATCCGGGTGGGCCTGCACACTCCACCTCTAGGGGCCACTGCAGCTCCAAGATCCCCTACTGGTTTAGCCTGGCTTCCCGAGATGCCAATTACCGTGTGTGGCCACAAAGAGGCACAATAGTAATTTTGGTGAGGGAGAGGCTATGTACTGACCTCAGAAGGCTTACGCACTCGGCTTCCTTTACCCAGGCTGGGTTGGTCAGCGGCAGGAACTAAGGGAGGGGGGTTACATGCATTTCTACATGCAACGTTTCTCTAGCATGCTACACTACACGCATCACTACACCCTGCGAGCAAAACCCACGCACATACAGTAATATATACACATATACACACACATATATACATATATCTACATATATACATACATAGAGATATATATACACATAATATACAGTCGCGATCAAAAGTTTACATACACTTGTAAAGAACATAATGTCATGGCTCTCTTGAGTTTCCAATCATTTCTACAACTCTTATTTTTTTGTGATAGAGTGATTGGAGCACATACTTGTTTGTCACAAAAAATATTCCTGAAGTTTGGTTGTTTTATGAATTTATTATGGGTCTACTGAAAATGTGACCAAATCTGCTGGGTCAAAAATATACACACAGCAATGTTAATATTTGGTTACATGTCCCATGGCAAGTTTCACTGCAATAAGGTGCTTTTGGTAGCCATCCACAAGCTTCTGGCAAGCTTCTGGTTGAATTTTTTACCACTCTTCTTAAAAAAATTGGTGCAGTTGAGCTAAATGTGTTGGTTTTCTGACATGGACTTGTTTCTTCAGCATTGCCCACATGTTTTCAATGGGGTTTAAGTCAGGACTTTGGGAAGGCCATTCTAAAACCTTAATTCTAGCCTGATTTAGCCATTCCTTCACCACTTTTGATGTGTGTTTGGGGTCATTGTCCTGCGCCCAAGACCCAACCCAACTGATGATTTTAGTTTGCCCTGAAGAATATGGAGGTAATCCTCCTTTTTCATTGTCCCATTTACTCTCTATAAAGCACCAGTTCCATTGGCAGCAACACAGGCCCAGAGCATAATACTACCACCACCATGCTTGACGGTAGGTGTGGTGTTCCTGGTATTAAAGGTCTCACCTTTTCTCCTCCAAACATATTGCTGTGTATTGTGGCCGAGTGTGTGAATGTTGTCTGTCTCTGTGTTGGCCCTGCGATGAGCTGGCGACTTGTCCAGGGTGTACCCCGCCTTCCGCCCGAATGCAACTGAGATAGGCCCCAGCGACCCCGAAAGGGACAATCGGTAGAAAATGGATGGATGGATGGATGTGGCCAAACAGCTCATTTTTTGTCCCAGCTACAACTGGGTTGTATTAATGCAGATATGAATGTACATATGTACAACGGATATTGCCTCTCTTTTTGAAGAAATAACATGAGAGGAACTCCTGCAACGTGTAAATGGGACAAAACAAACTACATGTTTACTTGACCCACTTCCTTGGAAACTTATCAAGGAGCTGTTTTTGTAATATTAGGACCATCAATGCTAAATATTATTAACTTATCACTTTCCTCTGGCACTGTTCCCCTAGTATTAAAAAATGTGGTTATTCATCCTCTGCTCAAAAGACCTAACCTCAATTCTGACCTCATGGTAAACTACTGGCCGGTGTCCTACCTTCCCATTATCATGAAAATCCTTGAAAAAGATAGTTGCACAGCAGCTAAATGAACACTTAGAGTCTAACAATCTCTGTGAACCCTTTCAGTCCGGTTTCAGAGCAAATCACTCTACTGAGACAGCCCTCGCAAAAATGACTTATGATCTATTGCTAACGATGGATGCTGATGCGTCATCCATGTTGCTGATCCTTGATCTTAGCGCTGCTTTCAATACCGTCGATCATAACATTTTATTAGAATGTATCAAAACACATTGGTATGTCAGACTTAGGCTTTTCTTGGTTTAACTCCTGTCTTGGGTCGGGGTTCGGTTCTTGCATGGCCCCGCACTCTTCAGCATCTACATGCTGCCGCTCGGTGACATCATACGCAAATACGGTGTTAGCTTTCACTGTTATGCTGATGACACCCAACTCTACATGCCCCTAAAGCTGACCAACATGCATATTGTAGTCACCTGGAGGCGTGTCTAAATGAAATTAAACAATGGATTTCCAGCAACTTTTTACAACTTAACTCTAAGAAAACGGAAATGCTGATTATCTGTCCTGCTAGACACCGACACCTATTTATCAATACCACCTCTCTCATTTGAGTCACACATTAAGAGTGTTACTAAAACAGCCTTCTTTCATCTCTGTAATATCGCTAAAATGTGTCCCATTTTGTCCACCACTGACGCTTATATCATTATTCATGCGTTCGTTACGTCTCGCCTCAGTTACTGTAAAGTATTATTTTCGGGTCTCCCTATGTCTAACATTAAAAGATTACAGTTGGTACAAAATGCGGTTGCTAGACTTTTGACAAGAACAAGAAAGTTTGATCATATTAAGCCTATACTGGCTCACCTGCACTGACTTCCTGTGCACTTAAGCTGCTACTTTAAGGTTTTACTACTTACGTATGAAATACTAAACAGTCTAGCTCCATCCTATCTTGCTGATTGTATTGTACCATATGTCCGGCCAGAAATCTGCATTCAAAGAACTCCGGCTTATTAGTGATTCCCAGAGCCCAAAAAAAGTCTTCCGGCTACAGAGCGTTTTCTATTTAGGCTCCAGTAGTCTGGAATGCCCTACCTGTAACAGTTAGAGATGCCACCTCCAGTAGAAGCATTTAAGTCCCATCTTAAAAATCATTTGTATACTCTAGCCTTTAAATCGACCCCTTTTTGGACCAGTTGAATACTGTATCTCTTTTCTGCTCTGCTCCCCTCTCCTGCGTGGAGAGGTTATCAGGTGACCATGGATCAGCCTCCACGGATGTTGCGCTAGCTGTTCAAAGTTTTGACCCAGGATGGACCACTCCTTTTTACATCAGTTGGTGACGTCTCTGCGCTGCTGACTTGTCTCCATTCAAGATGATCCCCTGCTGGCCTCCATATGGACTGGACTTTCACATGAAGTCGGGACCACTCCTAATGCATCAGTTGGTGACATATGTGCGCCGCAACGTGTCTACATGAAAGATGTTCCCCTGCAGACCCCACTATGGACTGGGCTCTCACATTAACTGTATCCACTCTGCATCCTTCGCACCGGTCACCCGGGGAGAGGGGGTTCCCAAATTTGCGGTCCCTTTCAAGGTTTCTCATTGTTCCCTTTGGGTTGAGTTTTTTCTTGGCCTGATGTTGGATCTAAGCCGATGATGTCGTTGTGGCTTGTGCAGCCCTTTGAGACACTTGTGATTAAGGGTTATTTAAATATACTTTGATTGATTGATTGATTGACATGAGCTGGCATGAAAGAAGAACCTAAGGTACTAAATTTAACCCAATGAGTACCACAACAAAATAATTTGTAAAGAAAGTTGTATAAATAGATTAGATTATTAAAAAAACAGATAGTGCAGCTGGGATAGGCCCCGAGAGGGACAAGCGGTAACAAATGGGTGGATGGATGGTTACAAATCACTTTTGTTTGAATGCATTAAAAGACACTTCTCTCCACACTGGAGGTCCCAGCTCTGCCCCTCGTCACGCCCCCCTGCTCTGGCCCTGGATGTTAGTTCCTATTAATAATTAGCAGTCAGGTTGTTGAGGACTTTAACACCATGGAAGTTGCTAGAATGCTCTTGCACAACATCACTCACACATGGACAAGGTAGGTGGAAGATTTGCAGCTATAAGATCAGAACACGTCCCACCTTTTGGTCACCACATACGTACTGCAAATACTGTAAATACTTCAACTACTGCACACAGTTACCAGAAGTACGAGCAGGTTTGTTTTACTGTTGACCAAGTAGGCTGAAATGGCGGCCAAAGGCACACTCGGTCCACTAGGAGGGAGCGATCTCCACGACTCTTCTGAATCAGAACCGGAAGTGGAACATTGTTGGACGGCAGTCAGCGGGCTGGCTTACGGATCTTACCCCTACAAGCAGGTTATACACAGCGGCCACTTCATGGTGTCCTCACCGCACAGCGAGCGGAGAGGCAGAAGGTGTTCCCGCTACGACTTCGACACGGTGAACCGGACCTGGTGCCAGACGTACCGATATGGACCGTACAGGACCGGCAGCCTGAGTATCGACCCAACACTCACCCGCCTGTTCGAGTGCATGTCTCTGGCCTACAGGTGAGTCGCTCATGTTATTACCTTTATAAGAATGTGGTCATATTGTGTCCATGTGCTAATAACAATTTATTGCAGCATTCGCTCCTAAACATACAATACTATAATATGGGGTATTTTCGTCAGAAATTATACACTTCATTTTAGTCTTATCTACAGTATATAACAACACACTGTATTTGCAGGTGCATGTTGTGTCATGAGGAAGTACATGCATCAAAAATAACTTTATTACTAGAGGCAGAGGCAGTCCTGGCTATATTTATGCCCTGGGCGAATCATCCTTTACCTCCAAATTCTGCCATCAAACGCAACATTATATCACATTATTTGTATTATTTGATTATATAATTCTAAATACAAAAAGGTAACAAGAACAAGGAAAAAAACAAGATAAATAAATTAAATATAAATGAAACACAGTACATAAACATCAATGTAAATTGCCCAAATTCTTCATCACGGGATCTAATAACCATGCTTGAAAAAATCCCTGAAGAAAGCTAACGAAAAAAATCTACTCTCTGGAGCATGAAAAAAGATTCTTGCAGTAAACTATTTCATATTTTACATCCAAGTTTTGATTTGCATCATCTTAATATCATTTTATGATAACACACCAGTTTTGTACATAGAGAAACAGCAGATAATTAACATAATATGGATTTAGTGCTCAGACTGTAGCAGATTTTTCAACCTGTGCTTTTCACCCAGTTTGCAACAATTACATTAACAACAGGTGCGAAGTGCAATCTAAAACTTAAAGGTAAACTGCACTTTTTTGGAATTTTACATATCAATCATTATGAGAGACGAGAACACCTTTTTTTTGAGAGGCGCGGGGATTTTAAACATGATTAAAAAAATGCTTGCAAGATGCGGCTAATAGGACTAACTGTTATAGCCTTCAAAGCCATCTAAAAATGTCAAACCCTCCATCAAGGTTCTATACACACACTGCAAGTATAAATATAGTGTAGTAACAGAAACGTTAATAACAATATGTAATATGTACAATATTTACCGTATTTTGGTAATTTTTTTTTATCAATACTGGGACTTTCTTTCCTGGCACATTAATTTCCGTTTCCATAGCAGCGCACTTCCAACTTCTGTGAATAGATGTGTGTTCCTACTCCCAGAAATGCAAGTGTGTTGTAAGACTTGGTAATAGACAACAAAGATGACTATTCTTGGACAAATGTGGATAACCACACTATCTTTTTGAAGCTGAAAATTCTGAGGCTGAACTGCTGCTTATAGAAGCCAGCACAAAGAAGAGGGTGAATTTTTGGAGCAGATGGAAGCCAAGAGATTGAGGTCGGTGCGACTTGGTCACGCTGCAAATCTGCAACATATTTCATGACTATCACAGGCCTCAAATTTTTACTTTTTAAGTGTTGCCTTAAAGGAGGGCTCATATTTTAGGGCACCAAGGCAAACATTATTTTCTTTTGAGGCAGGGGCTCCAAAGCAGGCACATACATCAATCAATCAATCAATCAATCAATCAATCACTGTTTACTTATATAGCCCTAAATCACGAGTGTCTCAAAGGGCTGCACAAGCCACAAGATCCCAAATCAGGGCAACAAAAAACTCAACCCAATGTAATAACAATGAGAAACCTTGGAGGGGATCACAGATGTGCCGTCACCCCCCTGGACAACCGGTGCAATGGACGTTGAGTGGATCTAGCATAATATAGTGAGAGTCCAGTCCATAGTGGATCGATCTAGTTAATAGTGTGAGAGTCCAGTCCATAGTGGATCGATCTAGTTAATAGTGTGAGAATCCAGTCCATAGTGGGGCCAGCAGGAGATCATCTTGAGCTGAGACAGGCCAGCAGCGCAGAGACGTCCCCAACTGATGCACAGATGAGTGGTCCACCCTGGGTCCTGGCTTTGGACAGCTAGCGATTCATCAGTGGTCACCAAATCTGTGCCCCCCATCTCCACGAAGGGGCAGAGCAGAAAAGAAACGGCAGCTCAACTGGTCTGAAAGGGGGGTCTATTTAAAGGCTAGAGTATACAACTGAGTTTTAAGATGGGACTTAAATGCTTCTACTGAGGTAGCATCTCTAACTGTTACCGGGAGGGCACTCCAGAGTACTGGAGCCCGAATAGAAAACACTCTATAGCACGCAGACTTTTTTTTGGCTCTGGGAATCACTAATAAGCCGGAGTTCTTTAAACGCAGATTTCTTGCCGGGACATATGGTACAATACAATCGGCAAGATAGGCTGGAGCTAGACCGTGTAGTATTTTATACGTAAGTAGTAAAACATTAAAGTCACATCTTAAGTGCACAGGAAGCCAGTGCAGGTGAGCCAGTATAGGCGTAATATGATCAAACTTTATTGTTCTTGTCAAAAGTCTAGCAGCTGCATTTTGTACCAACTGTAATCTTTTAATGCTAGACATAGGGAGACCAGAAAATAATACAGTAATCGAGAAGAGACATAAAAAACGCATGAATAATGATCTCAGCGTCGCTAGTGGACAAAATGCAACACATTTGAGCGATATTACGGAGATGAAAGAAGGCTGTTTTAGTAACACTCTTAATGTGTGACTCAAACGAGAGAGTTGGGTCGAAGATAATACCCAAATTCTTTACTGAGTCGCCTTGTGTAATGTTTGGTTGTCAAATGTTAAGGTGGTATTATTAAATAGGTGTCGGTGTCTAGCAGGACTGATAATCAGCATTTCCGTTTTCTTAGCGTTGAGTTGCAAAAAGTTAGCGGACATCCATTGTTTAATTTCATTAAGACACGCCTCCAGCTGACTACAATCTGGCGTGTTGGTCAGCTAACACCGTATTTGCGTATGATGTCACCTAGCGGCAGCATGTAGATCAGGGGTGGGCAATTAATTTTTACCGGGGGCCGCATGAGCTACCCGAGCACTGCCGGAGGGCCACATCGACAATATTTCAATTAAATTTTGCTCAATATTATTTTTGATATATACCGTAAGATAAATAATAATAATAATAATAGTAATACTTCAACATAGTGTGTGTAACAGCATTCCATGACTAATATATATAAATTAACATTAATAATAAATGACAGTAAAATAAGCACACGTATGACTGAGGAGTCATAGTGTAACTTTGTGTGGTGTTTGAGTTGTCCGACTTTTTGTGTGGCCTTAAACGCACCAGTGGTTTAGTGCTATGCGTGTTGGTGACAGATGACAAGTTGGTTTTGGCCTGGTTTGTACGGCAGAAAATGACTAGTTTTTCGAGATTGAATTGTTTTACTCATGTTTTTGGTGTGGTTATGTCCGAATATAAACAGTTTTGTTCAATAAAGTGATCGATATAATTCCTGTCCTCGAAGCATCTCGATAGACGTTACAATAATTGAACGGTGTTCAATTGAACGGTGTTGACGAACACCATTAGGGCCGCTTGTTGTCACTGTCACTCAAAGTTGCATTGCAAAATTACATAGAATAAATATGTTTATTTTGTTTATAATTCAGATGGGATTTCATTTGGTGCGCGGCATATACTTGCTGCGCGCAGCAGACACTTGAGCAGTTCGCAAATGCGCAGGCACGCACCTTAGGTGAGGGGACGTTGCTTTGCAGTTCATGTGTTGTTGAAAACACGGCATTCCTCATCAACTTTTCTCTTTTTGGCGTCTCGGGTGTAAACCGTGCATCACTTGTCGCTGCATGTGCACCTTCACTCGCAGGTTACACACGGACACACGCCCATAAATAATACTTTTCAAAATAAAAGCAGCACAGTTGTATTGCGCGCAGGACATAGATGTTTTTTCAACTTTATTTTGTAATTGCAGTTGTTCACATTCACTCACAATCACGCATACGTCCACACGGAAGTAATACAAATAACGATTTTCAAAACAAAAGCAGCACCGTTGTATTGCACACTCGACATAGATACTTTTTTAAATTTATTTTGTAATTTATAATTGGCCTCACGCGGGCCGGACAGGGACGCACAAAGGGCCGGATGCGGCCCGCGGGCCGCAGAATGCCCAGGTCTGATGTAGATGCTGAAGAGTGCAGGGCCAAGAACCGAACCCTGGGGAACTCCACACGTTACCTTAACATACTCCGAGGTCACATTGTTATGGGAGACGCACTGCATCCTGTCAGTAAGATAGAAGTTAAACCAAGACAAAGCTAAGTCTGACATACCAATACGTGTTTTGATACTCTTTAATAAAATATTATGATCGACGGTATCGAAAGCAGCGCTAAGATCAAGAAGCAGCAACATGGATAAGTGTTCATTTAGCTGCTGTGCAACAATTTTTTTGAGGATTTTCGAAATAAACGGAAGGTGGGACACCGTCCAGTAGTTTACCATGAGGTCAGGATCGAGGTTAGGTCTTTTGAGCAGAGGATGAATAACCGCTTTTTTGAAGGGGAACAGTGCCAGAGGAAAGTGATAAGTTTATAATATTTAGCACTGATAGTCCTAATATTACAAACAGTTCCTTGATAAGTTTCCCAGGAAGTGGGTCAAGTAAATATGTTGTTTGTTTTATCCCATTTACACGCCGTAGGAGTTCCTCTAATGTTATTTCATCAAAAAGAGAGAGACTATTTTGGAGGGCAATATCTGTCGTGTATATATTAGTATCTGTGTTGATAAAACCCAGTTGTAGCTAGGATTCGTTGTCTATAATCTCCTTTCTAATGAGTTCAATTTTCTTATTAAAGAAATTCATAAAGTCATCTGCCGAGTTGGTGGAGCTACTGGGAGGAGTCCCTTGTTGGGTTAGCAATGCTACTGTACTGAACAAATATTTATGATCGTTTTTGTTGAGGCAGATGAGATTTGAGTAGTATTTAGCTTTAGTTAAGGTAAGCATGCGTTTATAAATTATTAAACTATCACTCCATGCTTGATGGAAAACCTCAAGTTTAGTTGCGCGCCCTCTAGCAGAGTCAACCTATCCATGAGAACGGTGCACGAAGAGCACGGTATTTCTTTCACCGAGTCAAGTTCTTGCTGTCTTCAGGGAAGTGGTCGCGACGTGTAGGAGCAGATTCCTTCAGACCGACGCCGCATTTCTTCGCGCTAGCTTCGTTAGCTTAGCAGCTAGCTAGCTGAGAGAAGAGTGGCGAGACAGAGATCGGGTGATTTGCTAGTTAAATAAGACGACGAAGTATGTTTGGGGAGTAGTAAAGAAAGCTGTAAAACATTTAGAAGCACACAGATAGAACGATACTTATCTTTTTCGCAACAGCGAGCAGTTAGCGAGCAGTCACTCACAGCAAACCGGAACCGGGCAAATACACTGCATGATGCATACATATATATATATATATATACAAACGTGTACGTATATGTATATATATATATATATATATATATATATATATATATATATATATATATATATATATATATATATATATATATATATATATATATATATATATATATATATATATATATATATATATATATATATATACATACATATAGTGTATCTCTCGCAAAATCTCGTAACAACTCGGCTGTTTTCGTTGTCGGTCAACTTTTGCCACACGCTTCCAAAATGGCTGCGCCCATGTTGTTTATACCATCCATCCATCCATTTCCTACTGCTTCTCCCTTTTGGGGGGGGGGGGGGGGGTGCTACAATTATTGTTAATTATGCAATGTCTACTTAAACGGTTGAAAATGTAAGAAAAGTCATGTCGGAGTGTTTTTATCAATTTATTTGACGAAACAATTACGTTACAATTGTCTGTTATAGGATGTCACAGTATGAACATTTCTTATCACGGTTATTGTGAACAAAATTATCACGGTTATCATTATTCTCGCGGTATTTTTAAATGTGTTCAAATAGTACTTATACTGAAATCGTTTAACTAAGTTTTATTTAAAAAACAAATAACACATTCACAATTATATACTTTGTAGAAGAAACATTATTGTAGATAACTGTTACATGTAGAAAATAAATGTGCATATGAGAAGCAACATAAGCATTAATAACAGAGTAATATGGCAGAAAGTAAATTACATAAATAAAAATAAATAAATGTAAAAATGTGAAAGCACATGATGGCCAGAAGATGTAACTGCTCTTTTTGTCCTAGTATACAACACTAGTGTTGATATATGAGAGATCTAGTCTTACACACATCAGAGAACACCTCTCAAAGTTTGGCAATGAAATATGTTAGCGCTGCAGTGAGGTCTTTTGCCATTTTTGACGAAGGAGCAGAAGCAGCTGCTTCTGGAAGTATTGTATGTGTGATGTTGGTAGATGATGATGTACTGTAACTGTGGCATCCAACTTACAGAGTGGGCTGCATGCCCACTGTAAATAAGTGAAAATAAAATGTATTATTATTTTTATAAGATGCTAATTATTATTATTATAATCATCTGACTGACACACACATAGTGACACGTTGCAGTGTTTCTGCTAGGATCTGTTTTTATCACTAAGTTTTAAAAGGAACGTAAAGTAGCAGCGGTCATTAACAGCACAAAACACATAAACAGAATTACATATTGCAGTATATGTTGTGAGCACACACTCCTCCCTCGCGCTCATCGATAGCGCCCAATAACAAGTAACTTTATGTAACACATAAGTGTAACTATAAGAACGTTTGACAGAACAACGATGACATGTTAATTTTCAAACACTTTCCATCATGCATTCAGCTACAAGTTGATGTACCTTGCACTCAACGTGGAGTTGGGACTGCTGGTTGGCTCAACATGTTGAAGTGTTGTCTCCCTTCACGGGGATTTTTTTCCTGATAATCTGCCGCAGAGCCTGTCCGTGAATTCCAAGTTCCTTCAGCAATCTGATGGTGGAAGATGCCACAAATCCTCTGCATCCCACTTCAACTGGACAAACCTTCGCATTCCAGCCATTTTGAGTTGCGTCTGCTGCCAGCTCTGTGTATCGCCGTTTCTTGCGTTCATAGGCCTCCTCAACCGACTTTTCCCATGGGACAGTGAGTTCTATGATATACACACATCTTTGTGAAGGGGACCAGAGTACCATGTCTGGCCTAAGGCTGGTGGTAGCAATCTCAGGTGAAAAGATGAGTTGCTGGCTCTTGAGGACTTCCTCAAGAGCCTGGCTGCAGCACTTGAGACCAAGAGATATGCAACCAATTCCTTACCCCCAAGACCAGGCAATCCAATAAAAACAACATTTATCCGGGAGGGACAGGAAAAGCCAAAGAACGAAGCCAGAAACTGAACACCTACCCATGGCCCGGGACTGGAAGATGCTCGTAGATGTTGGCCAGCAACTCATCTTTCCACCTGAGATTGCTACCACCAGCCTTAGGCCAGACATGGTACTCTGGTCCCCTTCACAAAGATCTGTGTATATCATAGAACTCAATCAAGTTGTGCCTCCAGGTATAGCGGCCTTGTGTGAGGCTGGTTTTGCAACCAGACAGGATGTGCCTGAAAGTCGCTGGAGCTGGGCAGAGGGGGCAGGTTGGATCCTCCCCATACCACTGATGTAGGTTTTTTTGGTGATGGAAGCACGTCATATACAGATCGTATGATGAAGCTGATTTTGCTTGCTTCCATCTGCCATAGTTCACTCCAGCTGATCTTTCTCCTCTCCAGGCCTTCCCACCGCATCCATTGCCCCTGTCTAGCAAGAGAGACAGCCTTTGTACTTCTCGCAGTCTCCTCCTGCCTGCGCACCTCCTCGACCACCAGCTTCCTCCGCTCAGATGTTGTTGCCTTGCGCCAAGATGGTTTGCTCGCTGCCAGGCCAAAGCCTCCTCTTCCATGCTGGATATGTCCCACGATGTCTTGGTGTCTCAGGGCAGATGTAGCTTGCTCCACAGCATTGGATGATGTCCATTTCCATCCAGTTAGTACGGGAGGTGCAGCATTGCTGACAGTTTTGAGCACTTGTACTCCTCTGTTAGACTTGTGAGGGGCAGTTCAAGGACCCCTTTGCCGTAAAAACCGATGTTGCTTAGATATCACGGGACACCAAGCCATTTCTTCACATATGACGTAATGGTTCGCTCCATTTTCTCCACACTTTTTAGTGGTACCTAATACATGGTAATTGGCCACATTACCTGTGGGAGAAGACCAAACTGTAGGCATCAAAGCTTGAGCTTCCCAGGCAGTAGAGTCTTGTTGATCCTCTCCAGCCCGTTGGCGATGTCCTGCTGTAACTGTTGCACTTGATCTTCATCCTTGAGGCTTGCACTGTACCATCTGCCAAGGCTTTTGACAGGTTGCTCAGACACTGTTGGTATTGGGTCATCTCCAATGCAGAACTTCACATCTTTAAGCTGTCCCTTGACTATAGAGATGCTTCGAGATTTGCTTGGCTTGATTTTCATCCGGGCCCACTTGATTTTCTCCTGCAGTTTTGCAAGTAGACGCCTGGTGCATGCTGCAGTTGTGGTCTGTGTAGTCATATCGTCCATGAACGCTCTGACAGGTGGAAGACGGAGCCCGGTCTTAGTTCGCTCCCCGCCCACCACCCACCTCGAGGCCCTGGTGATGAATTCCATGGCCATAGTGAAGGCCAGAGGTGAGATTGTACAGCCTGCCATTATGCCTACGTCCAGCCGTTGCCATGTTGTAGTTAAGTCAGGTGTTGTGAAGCCCAGTTGAAGGTCTTGGATGTAGGCCTTTACCAGTGTAGTGATGGATTCTGGTACATGGAAAAAGTTGAAGGATTCCCACAGGAGTTCATGTGGAACTGAGCCAAAGGCATTGGCTAAGTTGAGGAATATGACATGGAGATCTCTTTTTTCCTTCCTAGCTGCTTGGATCTGGTACCAAATCACGGCGTGGCGAAGTTGGTAGAGTGATCGTGTCAGCAATCGGAGTGTTTCTGGTTACTGGGGTTCAATCCCCACCTTCAACCTTCCTAGTCACGTCCGTTGTGTCCTTGGGCAAGACACTTCACCCTTGCTCCTGATGGCTGCTGGTTAGCGCCTTGCATGGCAGCTCCCGCCATCAGTGTGTGAATGTGTGTGTGAATGGGTAAATGTGGAAATACTGTCAAAGCGCTTTGAGTACCTTGAAGGTAGAAAAGCGCTATACAAGTATAACCCATTTATCATTATTTATTTATCATTTATTAGTATGCTCCAGGCAACCAGAGAATCCAGGAATCCCTGCTTTCTGTACAGATGTATCAATGTACTTATTCCTTACCAGGTATGTGGACAGCCTCTGTGCTATTATTCTGAAAAATATTTTTCCCTCAACATTGAGGAGGGAGATTGACCGGAATTGACTTATGTCAGTTGCATCCTTTTCTTTTGGAATTAGCACACCACCATCTCTTCGCCATGCCTTGGGTATTATTTCCTTCCACCACACTATCCTCATGAGCCTCCAAAGAAAGTGTAGAACATCCAGGGCGTTCTTATAGAGCTTGTATGGGACACCATTAGGCCCAGGAGCCGATGCTGCTGATCTCATCATTGTTGCTACATTTTATTTAACAAAACGCTAGTATGCCAAATCAATAATCACTACACTCAACAAAAAAAGGAAAGGCATATGATTTTCACTTACACGTAACTGTTACGGTGTTGTATTGGTAAGAACTCTGAATGGAGAGATGGCGACAACACAGAGGAAGTTACAACAAAAAGATTTGATGGAAAAATCCACAAAAACACAAGAATAGCGGCGAAGAAGAGGGAACCAAAAGTGCACAGCAATTACTAGACAAAAATAGTGAAAAAAGGCTACAAAAACAACTAAGTGAGCTGCTGGGAGGAACCACGAGCGGTGAGTGCTACTCGTGAGCATGAACGATCTAAAAGGCATTAGCAAAAAGAAAAACACATACCAAATAGAACTGGGCCCAACCTAGCTTGAACAGCGAGGGGTTGCAAAGAACACACTGACTGATGTGGTCGCGACTGCAGGATAAACACTCTGACAACTAGTCAGCAGCAGCCAAGCACTTAAATTGGGGCACGTCTTAACCACATATTGCCAGAAGCTGCTGCCCTTGGTGCCTCCTAGTACCAGCTTCCAGGGACCCTTGAACTGTGTGCCCAGTCAAAAAAAACTGGAAGGTAGATCTGGGGGAACATCCTTGCATGCGTCTGTCACACGCTTCTCCACCTCCCACTAAAGACACCAACATTCTGAGGATGATGGGTGCTACAAAAGACTATTCAGTCAATGGAGAGCACATTTTGGACAAAGCCTTTGGTTCTTGTTGCAGGATCCTGGGCAGAAAGTGATGGTGAATTTAAAGCAGGTGAGGAATAACGCCAGACGTGCCTGGCGAGGGTTGTGTCGGTGTGCAGAACAGATGTAGGCCAGGTTTTCATGGTCAGTGTAAACCACGAATGGGTGGCTGGTGCCCTCCAGCCAATGCCTCCACCTCTGCAGGGCTAGTGCAATGGCAAGAAGTTCTGGATTGCTAATTTCATACTTGGGGACAGGCGATGGGACAAGAAGGCGCAGAGGTGCAATATCCCATTAGTAGGGGACGGCTGGGAGATGATTTATCATTGTATATAATAATAATGATGATAAGAAAGCTAGTTATTTGATTAATAAAATAAGGTGGGAGTAAATATGTTTCACTTCTTACCACTCCTTTTTGGATATAAAAAAAAACCTAACCATTTTGTATAGTTTTCATTTTGTATGTGTTTTCATTGTGAAATATTTGTTTCTGTTTCTGTACCTTACTGTAATGTTATTTTTTCTTTATGTCCAAAATAAACTACTGCTACTACTACTAACTTGTACAACATGTAAAGTACAGAATATCAGAAACTTTTAATCATGTAGAAAAAATATCACCTAGCATCTCTGACAATCAAAGCATGATCGTAAAAATCCACATTTTGTGTTAATAATGTGTGAAACATGGAAGTGTAATTTCTCTCCTCTAAATGAAAGTGCTCCTAAAGCAGGAATACAATTTATTTAATACTACAAAATAGAATATCTGGCGAGACACCAATGCACTGCAAGTATTTGTTTTATTGTCTTTAAAAACGCGTTATATATTTTTCGTGTTGAGCTGTTTCAAAAAGCATGTTTAAAAAAACACATTTCATTAAAGCAAATACATTGTCCAGTCTTTGTATTAAAAACTTTAAAATTGACCTGTCAAGGGTACACTTATTAATGACAAAAATGTACATCTTTCCCCGCTACTTAAAAAACAATTATTTAAACCTTCCCGTACTGACCCCGCATTCATGACTTGGCACGATCATGGTATCACCACTGTGAAAGACCTCTATGCAGACGGAGTGTTCTCATCCTTCACTGAACTCTCTTCCAAATACGATTTGCCGAACTCCCACCTTTTTCGTTTTTTTCAGGCGAGGGACTTTGTAAAGAAACAGTTCCCACACTTTCCAAATCGTCCTCCGGAAACTCTTATAGATAAATTGTTATCTTTGAGCCCTAATCATAAAAAATGTATCTTGTGTTATATACCTCTTTAAGTTCAGTTGCTCCAAACTCTCTATCAGTGATAAGAGCTTCGTGGGAGAGCGATCTTAATACCAACATATCCGATCAACACTGGGACTCTGCCCTGAAACTGGTTCACTCCTCCTCAATATGTGCCCGTCGTAGTCTCATCCAATGCAAAGTAATCCATAAAATTCATTATACTAACTCAAAACTATCCAAAATCTACCCCACTGTTAGCAATACCTGCAATAGATGCAAACAATCTCCGGCCGATCATGTCCATATGTTCTGGTCCTGCTCTAAACTATGTTCCTTTTGGGAGGAAATTTTTGACACAATCGGAAAAGCATACGGTCAAAACTTCCCCCTAACCCATTATCAGCCATTTTTGGCGTATGCCAAACATGTGCCCGGTATCATTAAAACGCGCTGTTGCTTTTACGACCATGCTGGCCAGGCGATTGATCTTGTTTAATTGGAAGCTGGCTCGCCCCCCATCACACGGCCGTTGGATTAGAGAGGTTCTCTACAATCTAAAACTGGAAAAACTTAGGTTTTCGCTAAAAGGCTCGGCTCAAGCGTTTAAAAGCTCATGGAGTCCTTTTTTGCTGTATGTCAACTCTCTTGATTTATCCCCAGACGCAGATGAGGAATAATCTCCCATTTATTTATTATTATTATTTTAATTTAATTTAATTTAATTTAATTTAATTTTAATTTTATTTTTTCCCTTTCTCTCCTTTCACCCTGTTTGTCTGTGTCTGGTTTGTGTGTGTGTGTGTGTGTGTGTGTGTGTGTGTGTGTGTGTGTGTGTGTGTGTGTGTGTGTGTGTGTGTGTGTGTGTGTGTGTGTGTGTGTGTGTGTGTGTGAGAATGTCTGTCTTTGCTGTCTTACTTGTTATATGATTGTGCCATATGTCCCTTGTTAGTGTGACCTGAGTGGGGTGGGAGGGTGGGTGGGGGATTTGGGTTTTAAGGGAAAGGGTGTGAAGAATTTTCTGACTTTAAAATTGTACTGTTTCGACTTGCACTTTTTTCTGTATTTGAAAATGCCAATAAAAAAAGTTGGATTAAAAAATTACATCTTTCTGCGACTAATCGTGATTAATTTTGAGTTAACTATGGACAAAATGCAATTAATAGCAATTAAATATTTTCATTGCTATTAATCACTACTAATTACTCACTATTATGTTAGATCCACTATGGCGTAGACTCTCACAATATTATGCTAGATCCACTCGACGTCCATTGACGCCCGGGGGGGTGTCCCAAATCTGCGGTCCCCTCCAAGGTTTCTCATTGTTATCCCACTGGGTTGAGTTTTTTCTTGCCCTGATGTGAGATCTGAGCCGAGGATGTCGTTGTGGCTTGTGCAGCCCTTTGAGACACTCGTGATTTAGGGCTATATAAGTAAACATTGATTGATTGATTGATAATTGCATTGACAGCCCTAATAAACCGTACCCTCCGAACGATAAACCGCTACTTTGTTGCCACCCTTTAAAACCCTGTGGCTTAAAAAATGGTGCTGCTAATTTATAGATTTTTCTTCGCTGGTAGCCATATTGCAAACAAATTTAAAAAAAGGAAGAAAATACATTGAAAAGGTGATTTTTTATGTTTGTACTATGGTGCCATCTTTTGGACAAGTTCGCTCTGCAGTGTCCTACCATTAAATGTGTTCAACCGGAAGTAGAAGTGCCGTTCAGTCTTCTAGCTTTCCATAGCAAATTTACTCGCATGGATTCTTCATTCATCACTCCAGGCAACGTTTATAAGATTGAAAGTATAGCTAAATGGTTTATACTTACTAAACCGTCCCATGTGTGATGTCTGTAGGAGTGTTTTCATGTATATTTGTATGTGCTATGGTAATGTAATGACATTACTAGCGTCGTTAGCATTAACCAATATGATAACACATTCATGAATGTGATTTTTAGTATTATTAACTTACAATGGCATTCTGTTTGTATTGTTTCAGTTTCACAAATACCTCGGGTAAATTCACTAAAACGTCACTGTAGAAGTATTGAGTCTGTTTAGCTGATTAAAAAGCTAGCTTCTGCAGGCAGTGGGTCAAAGACAATGTTTTGTTTGACCAGCCATTTTACTGCCATGTTACAGGCACCCTTTGGAAACAGTTAAGGTATATAACTAAGTAGTTAAAGGTGCCATATGTAGTGATATGGCCAGAAATGGTACTGCCATCACGGTCAAAATTCTGTTGTCCCCTCTCACTCTCCATGACTGAGGTTGCCAGATATGCAGCCAAATCCGAATCCTACTCCAAGGAACTTCAAATGGCAATCGTCAAGTCCTACGCTGTAGATTTCTCTTGTTTTTGCTTCTTGCAGGACTTAGACTTAGACTTAGACGTCCTTGTATTGTCATTCAAATTTGAACTTTACAGTACAGACAAGAACAACATTTTGTTGCATTAGCTCGTTGTAGTGCAGGATAAAAGAGCAATAAGGTGCAGATATAAATAAATAGATTACTGTACAGATAAATATATTGCACTTTTGCATATGCATCCACGTTTATGGATGTATGTTGTATTGTCTTTATATTCCAGCGAGTTAATCCGTTTTTGGGGGATTATGCAAGATGGTTTACTCAGTAATTATGCCACATTTTACTGATGTCGATTAGCCAAAGGTATTTTCAAAGTTACACAGCAATATTTTTATTGGGAGTTGAGACAGATTGTTGGCTTTACCCTGCTAAAATGTCTAGTTTGACCACCATCGAAAAAATTATATACAATAATATATAATATATTATATATCACATTACTACTTTGATGGCAAGTCAAGGCCAACAGTAAAATTACGGCCACATTTCGTTCAGCATAACTCCATGTTGCATCCAACCTCGACGCACTGCATTATATATTATCTTCCATGTATGTACATCACCATCTTTCAGTGCAAAGTGCAATTTTATGAGCCAACCCACGTTACGCAAAAACCATGTTACGCATAAATCATATAGCCTACTACCATGTCAATACACAAAGTAGAAAATCATGACATGTAATGCATTATATTGTGCCAAGCAAATCCATCCATCCATCCATTTTCTAAGCAAATACCACCCCATATGTGCCTGATGCACATACAGTACCATCCATCCATCCATCCATTTCCTACCGCTTATTCCCTTCGGGGTCGCGGGGGGCGCTGGAGCCTATCTCAGCTACAATCGGGCGGAAGGCGGGGTACACCCTGGACAAGTCGCCACCTCATCGCAGGGCCAACACAGATAGACAGACAACATTCACACTCACATTCACACACTAGGGCCAATTTAGCCAGAAACCGCAATTAGCTGTGCTAATGTTGGAACGCATTTTCTCAGTATATCAGCATATTGAAAGAGAAATTGGAATACACATCGACATACACATTATTGGTATTCGTATTTCTGCATGACAATGTTTTAACCTTCTCTAGTAATATGTAATATTCAGCCTGCTTAACTTTCTGTAGTTGAGGACTATCAATCAGAACAAGAATATACACTTTTTTTTCAATCTGCCAGGAATTGTCCTATTACTCAATTGATGCACTAGCATTTATTTAGATAGAAACATAACAAATAGTACAAAACGTCTATGACAGAGCATGATCGTAATGTAAGAATGTTTTCAATTGTGTTATGTATTTAGAGTGGATATAACGTGTTGCGCCATAATTTTGAAACTGTAAGTGTGTGATTGGTTTGAGACGCTGTCTTGACGGCATGAAAGTCTCCGATAAAAAAAAAAAAAAAGTTCTGCCCTCCGTCTTTATTTTCTGTTGAGCTTTGATGCCATCTGACTAAAACAGTTACAGTAACAGTCTACCTTTTTATGATTAATGCATTAAATTAATCCAAACACGGAAGCGAAACTTAACCAATCTCTTTGAATGCAATCTCGGCAGCAGGCTGTTGCTCCAATGTTAAGCCTCACAGCGATCATGGATAAAAAAAATAAATTGTTATGTTTTGTCAGGAGAACTACTTGTCATGTCTTTGGACCTGGTATTTCTATAATGTACCCTTTTCTTTGTCGATTTCTGATCGCTATTTTCCGCTTGTGGCTCATCAGTAAATAGTGAAAACAGTCAAATGTTTCCTTTCTACGGAATGGCCCGAGGGTCAAAAAAGAGTCAGTATTTAAAATAATGTTTGTTAAATATATAGTAAAGACATGTAATTGTTTAGTGTAATAAATTATTTACCTAATTAAGACAAATCTTTGTGTTTTTATTTGTTATTATTATCAACATTTAATTTTTGTTTATAGTGGCGCGCTTTTTTGAAATTTTTTTTGTTAGTTTGTTTAATTTCTACAATTTTCCACGGGTCCATAAGAAAAGAGCTGTGTTCAGCAAATGGACCCCATGGTTTTTTTTCATGTGTTACACATTGTTATGTTAATTGGAAAAATATATATAATATATTTGTTGAATATATGGTCCAATGAAAAAACATATTATGTTAATTGTGCTCCATAGTGTCATAACACTATGCATGTTGTGTTAAATACATAGTACAATGAAGAATACATGTTATTTAATTGTACTCTACAGTGTCAAAAATAGGGATGATATTAATTGTATAGTTTGCTAAAAATGTACATGTTGTTAATTATATAAGAATATACATGTTATGTTATTCAAACAAATTCTCCATTACATGTTAAGTTAAGAAAAGATAGATGGATTTTTGCTGAATTGTTGATACTTTCTCTTATGTCTTATATTATGTAATGGATTAACATAAGGATGTGAAACAACACTTATCATCCATGCTTGTAACAATAAGCTTAAATTAATTGAGTTTTTATTACAGTTGTCATTTTTTACAGTCATCAATCACCAACATATTACAAACAGGCTTAACTCTTTCTTGATGTAGGATTTGACACATTATGTATTAGTTTGAGTAGTCATCATCATCATCAGTAGTGCGTTATAGTGTATTATTATATTTTAAGACTAGAGTCAATGTCCTCCTGCATGGAGTGCATCTTTATCTGGACTTTGCTGAGTGTTTACCTGCTTGGCTTCCCAGCAACACTGAGTGTCTCGCATTAGGGGGTCTTGTCTCTAGCCTGGAAACCAAGATGGAGTCAAGGAAACACAACGCTCAATGAGCAAGATGGCATCTATTAGTCAAACTCATGAAAGCTTTTCAACAAAGGTGTGTGTTTCACTGTCATCAATTCTTGGCGCTATTTGCTTCTTTCTTATCTTGCAACTTAAGAGCAAAGAGGGGATTTGTTCCTTTTAAGACTTGACATATATGCGGGAAATGTCTTTGTTTTTGTTCTTGCAGTGCCAAAATAGTTTCTCCCAAGTGGAAATCTTTTAAAGGGCTGCGCTTGCTGTGGAGGGATAAGATCCGCCTGAACAACGCAATCTGGAGAGCATGGTTTATCCAGTGTGAGTCTCCTACACTTCGATACTTTCATACTACACAATACATGGGATGGGTACCGAATCCGGTACTTTTTTGGGCACCGACCAAATCCCGCCGGTACCTAACAGGCACCGATTCACATAAAACCCAACGGTCCCGTTTGTGCGTGACGTCACACCCATTTTCCAACTTGGCAGGCTCTCTGCACTTCGGCACTTGGCTTTCACTCCAGCAGCATTGAGAGTGGACTCACCTAAACTACCTCTAGGTAATGCTGCACGTTTCAATGCCAACAAAGAAATTAACTCAAAAATGCTCCAAAATAACCTAGGAAGAATCCACTTTTCCAAAATGCCCTAGCTTGATGCTAACATAACTTTGCTATTGACATGCTACTGATAAGCATTAGCAATATTAACTTTTTAATTTTATTATATAAAAAGGTCAGTAAATGATTTTATATAATTGTAAATGCTTTGAAGTGGGAAAGGGGTAGGATTAAATAAGCTTTGCTTCTTCCTACTCCTTTTCGGGCATGATGTAAATGAAATGATATGAAATTGTGTGATGTATTATGATGTAAATGTGTTCATGTTCGAAATAAACTAAAAGAAAGAAAGAAAGAAAGAAAGAAATAAAGAAATCTGGGACGGCGTGGCGAAGTTGGTAGAGTGGCCGTGCCAGCAATCGGAGGGTTCCTGGTTCGATCCCCACCTTCTACCAACCTAGTCACGTCCGTTGTGTCCTTGAGCAAGACACTTCACCCTTGCTCCTGATGGCTGCTGGTTAGCGCCTTGCATGGCAGCTCCCGCCATCAGTGTGTGAATGTGTGTGAATGAGTGAATGTGGAAATACTGTCAAAGCGCTTTGAGTACCTTGAAGGTAGAAAAGCGCTATACAAGTATAACCCATTTATCATTATTTATTTATGTTAATGAAAACTACAATCATAATGTGCATAATAAGAACAATACTTACAGAATTAAGTAAGTAGGGCGCAACAGACAGCAAAGACTGAAATTAACAACACACCCTAAACTTTAAACTAGTGCCATAACGTCTAACGTCTTTGACGAGCAACTTAGTGTCGTATCGGCAACTGAGACTCAGAAATTTGATGATAAAACAAGATACAACAACTCGACAGCATATATCATAATGAACTGCAAAAATGTTTTTTATGAAAACAAAAGTACCAAAAATTGGTACCGTTGAGTATCTGTATAGATTCCCAGGTACCGGGAATTGGTATCGTATCGGTTAAAATGTGAGCGGTACCCATCCCTATACATTGCTCTATGCTACTGTATACTACTGTACAATACTACACACTACGGTATACCGTATACTACTTTATACTACTGTATACTATACTACTGAACAGCAACATATACACTTTATACTTCTTACAATACTTTATACTCCTGTATATGACAGCAAACTACTGTATCCTGCTGTGAACAACTGTATACTACCATAGATTACTGTATAGTATGTATATTACTGTGTATGACTGTATACTACTGTATATGACTACTGTATATACTACTGTACACTTAGTTGCCTACTACCATATACTACCGTATACTTCGACTTTATACTATTGTACAGGACTGTACTATACTACCGCATATTACTGTATACAACTGTACTCTACTGTATACTGTAGTATACTACTGGACACTATGCATATACTACTGTACACGACTGTACCCGACTGCACACTAATGTATACTGCTGTATACAACATTATACTACAGTATATTACTGTTTGCTACAGTACGCTACCATACATAACTGTACACTACTGTATGCTACAGTATACTACTGTACACTACATTAAACTACTGTATACTGCAGTATACTACAGTATATTACTGTTTACTACAGTACACTATTATACACGACGGTACAGTCCTGTATGCTACAGTATACTACTGTATACAAAAGTATACTACTGTACATTACCTTACACGACTGTACACTACTGTATACTACTGTACGTGTGCTATGCCAGATGTGGAGAAGAGGAAGAATCCAGTTTGTGGTTTTGTTACCCCGTTGGAAGGATCTGAAGCAGATGCGCACAGAAAGCCTGAAGTCAGTGAAGTGTTTTGTGTTATTGTTTTACTCCTAAGGCATGATGGGAAGTACGGAGCTAACACATGATTGGTCAATCCAAACAGGCCATTGTTCTCGAGGGCAGTTACTGGAAGCGGCGGATTGAGGTCGTCATCAACGAGTACCACAAGTGGAGGATATACTACAAGAAGAGAGTTCGCTTTCATGTATTTAATTTTATTTTAAAATTTTTAACCTCTAGTTTTTTTGTACATGATTGAAATATTGATAGTATGTTGATTAATGGCAGTTTTCTTCTTTTTTCTTTTCTTGCAGCTTCAGAGAGAGAAGGATGGCATTTTATCAACCCTACAAGAGGTATGACCAATTATTTTACTGTACACATCCTTAAGTAAACTTACTAAAGCAATACAATACAACGAAGAAGACAAATATCACACATTGTCCATTTTACTCATAAAATAATGCACAATTATTGAAGTTATCAAAAAAACTAGGACTTTGATCTTACTTTCAATTGGAATGTAACGATAAACTCCTGACAGTATTACCGTTTTAAATGAAAATGATGGTAAAACTGTGTGATTGATGATCAACTCGCACACTTGTGATACTACTCACTTACTGTAGAAGCAAGCCAGCGCTAACTCACCAGTTAGCTTACATGCTTACATGAAAACAAGAGCCATTAACATATTTCCCCATTAGGAAACAATGTACTACAAAATAAACACATAACTGTCAGAACAATTAAAGTATTTAGTTGTGTACATTGACCCTAAAAGCTCTGCTCTCAGCACAGAATTACAGATCTATAAATATGATTAGGAATGTGACGCAGTGTCTACAACAGGAAGTGAACACGCGTGATGTTACATAAATAGGAAGCGAGTGCCCAACGCCGGTTTTTCCATCTTCATTAAAAAAAAAACCAACAACACTAGAACCTTTACAAATGAAAAGAAAATAATATAAACATATTTAAACACTCAAATAAAAATAAAATGGGTCTTAAGAAGCCAGGACAATATTTTATGTTTCTTCTGCCAGGAAAGTATGCTGTTTGTATTTGTTTTAGTTAATCTTTTAAATATAACTTGGTTAAAAGATCTTATTGTGTGTATAACGACCAAATTTAACAATAGAATGATAATAATAACCGTGGTATTTTGGTCACAGTAACTGTGATATGAAATGTTCATATTGTACATCCCTACTTTCAGCAACCCTAACCTGATAATAGCAGGGTTATTAGTTTCTCCAGGGACTTTTTAGTGTGATTGTTGCAAAGAGTTGTGATGTTTAAGGCGTATTCTGCCTCAATATTGGAATGTTTGATTGGCCATACAAAATATTGGAACATGTGATAGTCCATACAAAATGTATGATTGTCCACACAAAATATTGCAACGTATGATAGTCCACGCAAAGTTTATGATCATGCATACACCATACAAAATATTGGAACGTGTGATTGTCCATACGAAATATATGACCCTTCATACAAAATATTGAAAGGTCTGATTATCCATACAAATTAAGTGACTGTCCATACAAAATATTTTAACATTATGATCTCTCAGCAAGTGTTCCATGCAGGTAACTGAAGAAAACGTTGACGGAAAAAAGAAGTCATTAACGACTTGCGTCATGGTCCAACGTGTGGGCAAGTGTGCATGTAGATTGCCAGCAGTAATAATAAACCCCCTGCACATTTTGAGACCTTCTCTATTTGGCAGGAAATAGCTGCAGAATTTAATGTCATTTAATCAAATTTGACCTACTTCCCGTAGTGCTTTATGACAAAAATGATCTGCAGGTTCAGCAGTGACGTCAACTTGCAGAAGCAATCGAAAAATGAGAAGAGAAAGAAGCAGAAGATTTGCGTTCAATTCACAATCATACACTTGCATGGATAGTAATTGCTCAAGTATGGAAACTAACTGATTAACTGTGAAAACTAACTGATAAAGTACATGGAAACTAACTGTTTTTAAGTTTGGAAATTAACTGAGCAAGTAAAGGAATACTAACTGATCAACAACGGAAACTAACTAATCAAGTACACAGAAACTAACTAAGCAAGTACAGAAACTAACTGCTTGTGTACGAAAACTAACTGATCAAGTATAGCAACTAAAGGATCAAGTACGGAAACTAACTTACCAAATACACAGAAACTGATCAAGTGTCAAAATTAACAGAACAAGTACATGGAAACTAACTGTTTAAGTTTGGAAATTAACTGATAAACTACGGAAACTAACTGATAAAGTACGGAATTTAACTGATTAAGTACAGAAACTAACTGATCAAGTACGGAAACTAACTGAGCAAGCACAGGGATACTAACTGATCAAGAACGGAAACTAACTAATCAAGTACACAGAAACTAACTAAGCAAACACAAGAACTATCTGCTTGTGTACGAAAACTAACTGATTAAGTATAGCAAATAAAGGATCAAGTACGAAAACTAACTGATCAAGTACATGGAAACTAACTGATCAAGTACGGAAACTAACTGAGCAAGTACAGGGATACTAACTGATCAAGAACAGAAACTAACTAATCAAGTACATGGAAACTAACTAAGCAGGCACAGGAACTAACTGCTTGTGTACGAAAACTAACTGATCAAGTATAGCAACTTAAGGATCAAGTACGGAAACTAACTTACCAAATACACAGAAACTGATCAAGTGTCAAAATTAACAGAACAAGTACATGGAAACTAACTGTTTAAGTTTGGAAATTAACTGATAAACTACGGAAACTAACTGATAAAGTACGGAATTTAACTGATTAAGTACAGAAACTAACTGATCAAGTACGGAAACTAACTGAGCAAGCACAGGGATACTAACTGATCAAGAACGGAAAGTAACTAATCAAGTACACAGAAACTAACTAAGCAAACACAAGAACTATCTGCTTGTGTACGAAAACTAACTGATTAAGTATAGCAAATAAAGGATCAAGTACGAAAACTAACTGATCAAGTACATGGAAACTAACTGATCAAGTACGGAAACTAACTGAGCAAGTACAGGGATACTAACTGATCAAGAACAGAAACTAACTAATCAAGTACATGGAAACTAACTAAGCAGGCACAGGAACTAACTGCTTGTGTACGAAAACTAACTGATCAAGTATAGCAACTTAAGGATCAAGTACGGAAACTAACTTACCAAATACAAAGAAACTAACTTTACGGAAACTAACCATTTAAGTACATGGAAACTGACTGATCAAGTACATGGGAACTAACTGACCAAGTACAGGGAAACTAACAGATCAAATACAGGAACTAATTAATAAAGTACAGGGATGCTAAGTGATTAATTACAAAAACTAACTCATCAAGTACACAGAAACTTACTGAACATGTACGGAAACTGATTAATAAGTTACTACTATTTACTTCAGTAATTAGTTTTTCTTTATAATTTTTTTTTACAATATGTGTATACATCGTATTTTCTGGTGTAGTTCTTTGTTGTTATTGTTTTATGTTGTTGTTGTCGCTCTCTGTCTTCCAAAATTCACCTCTGTCTTCTGTGTTTTCTTTTTTGCATCTCCTCCTGCTCCAGTCCGCATACCTACCAACCCTCCCAATTTTCCCGGGAGAGTCCCGGATTTTAGTGCCACCATTCTTACGAATTTCTCCCGATTTTTACCCGGACAACAATATTGCGACACCAACCTTAACTGAGCGCCGTTTCCGGCCGGACAATAATAATGGTTACACCTCGAAGTCAATCAGAATGGAAGAAGAAGAAGCAGAAGAAGAGACATCATGTCTAAGACAAACTAAGTGATTAAGTACGGAAACTAACCGATAAAATACACAGAAACTAACTGATGAAGTACACAGAAACTAAATGATCAACTTCATAAACTTATAAAATACACAGAAACTAACTAATAAAGAATGGAAGCAGTTCTACGCTCCGATTGCTTCACCAATTTAGTTTACACGCTGTGTTATGTGTTTAAAGTTTATTTCACATGTACATTAATTAACTTGATGAACACCTTTGCAAGGTGCTGTACAAGCTGCCAGTGAAAGTGATTGTAGTGAAGGTCAAAAGCTCTCCAGAGAGGACACTTTACCTCCTGGTGGCCGTATTAATACAACATGTGTCCATAATACACAAATTATTGTCTAATTCCGGGGGCCCGGGGGTCAATTTTGGCTCGCAGCTCGTTTTTTATTGGCCCTCTGCAGATCATAAAAATTCAATGAATTCATTATTACTATATGTTATTAGCAATGCTGTCAAACAATACATTTTGAAAATCAGATTAATCACACATTTGATTTTTCATTAATAAGTGTCGCTAGTAGTATTAACTTGCTCGCATGATTTCCATTTACTTAAAAACATTAATTAAATTAAAAAAAGACCCCAATATTTGGTCACAAATGCAATTTTACTGTTAAAATAGAAAGTAAAAGAGCAAAATAAATTGTGTAAATAATCTGCGTATGTACGTGATGCAATACTATTTTTCATGATTAACAGCGATTAAAATAATATTTTTGTGATTAATCGCATGAGTTAACTTATTTTTGACAGCCCTAGTTATTAAAAGACACTAATTTTCTTTGTCACCTATAACACATTGCTAACTTGGATATTTTTTTCAGCTAGCTTAGCATATAACATACATTGTTTTGCTTTTAGCCTCTTTAACATACAAAATGTATCCAAGTGACCCCCACATCCTTCAATTTTACTAAATACAGACCTCGCTGGAAAAAGTTTGGACACCCCTACTCTAATAGAGGCTTTGCAGCTGACGTCATCAGCCACGTGACATTAGCTTGGCGGCCATCTTGCCGGTCACCAGTTCACTGCCGGTCAACGACTCACACACGCTTTCTTGTTTGATCTGCTGCTATTTGAGCTTGGAAATGCCGGAAACCTGCTGTGCTGTTGGATGTAGCAATAGACGAGGCGATAAACCAAATCTTAGCTTCGGATCGCGGCGTATTGTCGTGAACGATGGAAACCTACGATGTACACAAGGATATGCAATGAACACTTCATATCAGGTATGTAAACAAACTATTCACCCCTGATTTGTTTCACAAAATGTGAAATAATACAAAATGGGATGATACAAATATGATTGTTGAAAATGCTGGGTGCATTTTTAGAAAGGCAGCAAGAGCAGCAAGGCAGGGAATGGGATGATTTCTTCAGTTCACCCCCCCACCCCCGCCTCTGTCTGTGTGATGCTAGGTACCGTTTTTATTTTTTCATGATGCCTCATCTGATTGGCTCGAAAACTTTATCAATGTAAATGTTGAGCTTCATATTGGAATTGAACAATTAATTATCATGAGTGAATGCATTAGGAAATTTCAAAAAAAATTATGATGGACCTTGTGAAACAATTTTTTTCTAATGAAGCATTTTTGAACAAGAGGCTTTTTGTTACTTCATTTGGCACAAGGTAAAATCTACATTGGTAAAATTTTCAAGCCATTGGCACAAGGTTAACATTTTTATTGGTAAAGTTTTCAAGCCAATCAGATGAGGCATCATGAAAAAATAAGAAAAAAATAAAAACGGTAGCAACTTAAACAGACAGGTATCTGAATGATTTCACTCTATTCAGTTTTTTAATATGTCAAGTTATGAAATGCCATTACAAAACAAATTGAACTGTATATATCCCCATCAACAACGTGCTTAATTATTTATGGAAGTCATTATGAATAATGTGATTGTTTAATTATTTCAGGTGCAAAAAGCGAAGATCCACTATCCCCAGACTATGTGCCAAGTATATTTGAGCATACCCAGTCACCTCACAAACAAAAACTCAAATGTTCAATGAAGATCTTTGAGAGAAGACAAAATCTCAAGCAGCGTAAGAGAGACCGCGAGAGGGCATTGGCAGCAGCAGCAGCACTTGTCAATATTTCCCAGTCTGTCCCTTGTGAAAATGATCAACTACCCGCTGGTGAATATGTGGTGCACACTGAGATTCGAAAAGAAGGCAGCTTAATCCACTAGATGTTGAGGGCACCAGAGGATTAGCTGCTGTCCGTATCCATGTAGAGAGAGTTATTGGACTCGCAAGACAAAAGTATCCTTCAGCATATTCTATGTGCGATGCTGATGGTTTCAGCCACTGACAAGGTAGTGATGTGCATGGAGTGGCTGTCTTCATACGTATTAATGTCTCCAGGGCGAACAGGGATGCTGCTGAATGTGAACATGTTTCACCCAATCCAGCCATGCAGGTACAATGGCAGCACAGGATCTGACCATCTTTCGCTGTTGCTACCCAAGGTCTGAGGGGAGGATCATTCATCCGTTGAGAGTGTTTTACCTGAAACAGATAATATGACATACCTTATATTATTATCAGTCCCTAATTTGGATATACATGTAATATACAAGGCTAGACCTCTTACTGTCCATTTATGCATATTTTACCTGGCATTTGGTACATTTTCTCATAAATCATTCATTAAATTAGCCTAAAAATTTAAACCTGGTTCATTTTGGGCAAGAAACCAAAATGAATTATCAAGCATGAATTCTAAAAATTATTTTTGTAGAAACTGTTTCATAAGCTCTATACTGAATAGTTGGAAATTATGTAATGTTGTTTTATTGTAGGAATTAATTTCTCAGATTTCAATATGAAGCTCCTGGAAACAGTTTTTTACAAAGCAATTTTTGATAGAATTTTTTTATAATATTGTTTGGTCACATCCTTAAACTGAATACGATAAATTTTCAGGCTAATCTTTTATTACAAAAAGCCTCCTGTTCAAAAATGCTTAATTAAAAAACTGTTTCACAAAGTCTATAGTAGTTTTTTGAAATTATGTAATGCATAGAGAAAAATTGGAAAATTTCAATATGAAGTTTGTGAAACAGTTTTTTAATTAAAAGCATTTTTGAACAGGACGCCTTTTGTAATGAAAAAAAGCTTAACAATGTGAGTTTTCATTAGAATCACTTCAGTAGTTTTTTCACAATCACACTGTTACTGCTACGCGGATTTGTAAACAGAGAGTAGGCTTTTCTGTGTGTGCTTTTTCCTTACCTTGGTCATGAGAAGAAATCGATTCTTGTTTGGAATCTGCCATATCAGCCCATCATGCACAAAACCTGCTGTAAAATACTTGTAGGCATCCAGACTCTTGTATGCCTTAAGGTCCTTTCCAGTGTACGGAGATGGTGAATCGACGAGGTAATTATAAATGTCTGGATATGAGAGATCAGGCAGGTCGGCTGTTGCAAAATGCTTAGGTGATTTTAGCATGCTTCTCGGTAAAAGGTACGGATCCGTTGTGCCAACAAGGTTCAACTTCTCTCGGTAACGTTTCTTGGACTCTTCATCCAAATGCACAACTTCATTGGATAGCAAATCAGCCATAATTCGGATGAAATCGGTGAAAATGTAGCGCAGAAATCAAACTGAATCTGTACGAACACGTAGGAACGAGCTGACCGGTTGACCGGCAAGATGGCGGCGTAACACAAAGTCACGTGATAAATCCACGTGACTGCAAAGCCTCTATTGAATAAAATTTTGGTTTTACATAAAGGTATTCATGTCACGTGGTGGACACTGGACTATAATGTACGTGTTCACTAAACATGTCAGGTGTACTTTAAAGAAGCACCAAGTAACTTTTCAACCTTTTCAACCTTCATTAAATATTTTTATATCTTTTGGGAAATACATTGATTTACATCTAGTGGAATGACACCTCTGTCTTGGCCTTAGGGTTGTCTTTATCACCTTCACTGGCACTAATTTCCCCCAGGGATAAATATAGTACACTAAGCATCTTTGAGGAGGGTGGCAGGAACCCTGCCACACAAAATAATGTGCACACTGCTTTAAGGTATATGTCACTTCCCCTTTTCACATTCTTTACAGAGACAGAAGTTGATGCGAACGCCTACATGCAATTATTGCTATCATGGCCAAAACTGCAAAACAAAAACAAAAAAAGAAAAGTATTGTCTGAGGAGACAAAAAAAAGGAAAAAGGGAGGCTACACGGATACAAAGACAATCAAGGATATGTTCCTGCTGGACTAGTAAGTACCTTTGGAAGTTCAAATCAAAATGCTAATGCTAATGTTAGCTATCAGAAATTTGTGTGGTTACAATTATCTTGAACGTTTGCAGTTCCACACTGAGAACGACCAGCCATGCAAAAAACTCAAAAGTACTGTATAAAGAAAAAACAATGCAATTACTGCAAACATCAAATATAAAGTTTGAGTAAAATATGTAGGTTCCTACTATGGAAAGATCAGTTATACTAAATTATTTGTCAGTTTGTATGTACGTGATAGCAGTATCGGATGATTTATGACGCTATACGCTGGTCCTCATGAGAAATGTGGTCTTCCTTCAGGCAAAACATTACTGCTTTGCTCCACTTGCACTGCCAAAATCAACCAAAACTGAAAGTTCTTATGTGGGGCTTTAACAATCGGATTCAGAATCGAGATTTATTGGCCAAGTATGTTTAGCACACAAGAAAAAAAGAAAAACGCAAAGCTACCAAAGAACAACGTCAATCAACAACGTCTAAAAAAACTGATGAAAAAAATATGAATGGAATGCAAATAATGTATACCCAGGACATCCCTCAATAAAGGTAATCACCGGAAACAGGAAATTGCAAGTTGTGCGTGTGCAACTACTTTTCTCTCTGAGGTGAGCTGACGGTTTGTGTTGATGGGATTTTAGTTCTTCATCCTGTTCATCTGCACGTGAGGATGCCTGCTAGAATTAGGTCACGGACAAAGAAGTGGCCTTCTTATTCAAATGGTGAGACGTCATTTAGCGTAACGATTGGGGCTTGTACTTTTCAATATGTTTAAAAAAAGGTAATATGCCACGCACACACCCACACACACAGTGATTTCTAACTGCGCACACGTGCAGTCCCTAAAAGACAGCAAATCAAGAGGCAAAAAGAAAATAAATACGTCACGAAAACTTCTCTTTAAATGAGACCTCAGACTGAATGAAGCCAACATTTTTCTCTGGGTTTCTATCTGGCTTTAGTCAAGAGGTTGGTATTGCACACTATTAAGATGCAAGATTTTATTTTGTGTGTGAAAAGTTTGCTGTTGATTTACACTGAAAGACCACAACAAATACCTGCTAAACTTGTTTGCATTTACAGATATTGTACTGTTGTTCTATATACATTGCATATTCCTTAGAGCTGTTGATAAAACAATAGCCGCTATTCAAACTTTGTGATATGTTGGCTTGTTTTTGTCAAGAGCCTTCTAGAGACTAGATTAGAAATTTAAAAAAAATTGTTGATGTATTCAATGTTCTGCAGGGCCAACTGTATCAGGCCCAGGTGGATAAATGGTCCAGTCAGATGTATCCACAACCTGAAGCTACGCCAGCCGACTCCCACATGTTCAACTTGGACTTCCTCCTTTCCAACGTGTCCGACACGCTCTTCACAATGACCCAAAAACCATGTCATTGGACCAGTGAGCGGCAAAACAGTGAGTACTGTATAGCTCATAAAATATGTTTGTGGTTTCAAAACTCTTTTATATGTAAAGTAATCTGTTCAAAAGTCAAACTGTCATCATTGTAAAATGTGCCGTCTATTGCTCTACATTTCCAGATTCTTGATAATGGATTAGATTTATGGTTTCTTCTTAACTCATACAATAGAAGTAATTGTATTAGTTTTTTTATTTATGTTATATTGTCGTAAAAAACACACTTGTTAAAACAATATAACAACAACAACATATTGTACAGTCTTTCCCAAAGAACTACAGTACATTTGTGGCATTGGATTTCAGGGTCAGGGGAATTACACAATCATCTAATTTGCATAATTGATGAAGGGTTTTAACATCCATCCAACCATTTAATGATTTAAAATAAAACTACATTTTACACAAATCAGTAAAGGATGGAATATACTCTCGCGTCGCGTATCTTACTTACCCCCGACGGCGTCTTGTTTGATTTATAGTTCTTCCGTGGGGGGTGGCGCCAGACATGTAATTCTCGTCCAAAACACTAAGGGGCAGTGTGCCTAAAAAGAGCAACTGCAGCTGTTGTTGACTAGATACTGTTTCCTTCTTGTGGAGAGTGACGACAGACAACCACAACATGGACATCCATTCATTTGCTACCGCTTGTCCCTTTTGGGGTTGCGGGGGGTGCTGGAGCCTATCTCAGCTGCATTCGGGCAAAAGGCGGGGTACACCCTGGACAAGTCGCCTCCTCATCGCAGGGCCAACACAGATAGACAGACAACATTCACACTCACATTCACACACTAGGGCCAATTTAGTGTTGCTGATCAACCTATCCTCAGGTGCATGTCTTTGGAGGTGGGAGGAAGCCGGAGTACCCGGAACCTGCGCATTTACGGGGGAGAACATGTAAATTCCACATAGAAAGACCCCGAACCCGAGGATTGAACCCAGGACCTTCTTACTGTTTTCATGATCCGCTGCCCGGATCATGTTCGTTTAGCTTTTGACTCCCTCAGTTCCTGTTTTGAGCACCCCTGGGTTTGTGTTTTTAGTTGCGATGACTGCAGATTGTTTTCACCTGCCTCTGATTAGTGTTCGGGACGCTCACTACTAAGCTACTTATATCCGGATTTCGCCACACTCAGTCTGGTTTTCTTCTTTTTTTTTTTTTTGGCAAATATATTTTATTGAATTTTGCAGTTAAAATCACATTTGACAGTCATACTTTGCTCACACAGACCATTCATACATGCACACATCCACTCACACATACTCACATGCACACTTGAGGAGAGAGGTGCACTTGGGCTGGCACTGGCTCAGGATCAGCAGACGAACCAGACTATAGCAAGACGGATGAATATTCCTCGGCATCAAGGATCCTCAGGAAGTGATCACTCGATCACCTTCCGGGGACCTCTCCACCGTTCACACTTAAAAAAGAAGAAGAAAGTCACTTTTTCGTGGCTTGATCAGATGCAAAATTTTTTTTAAAAGTGACAAAAAAAAAGCAAGTAAACCGCGACAAAACCATATCAAAAGTGACACAAAAAAGCAATAGTGGTGTGGGAACAATACAAAAAATAATAACAAGGATAAAAAAGGAATACAACTAAGAAAAAGATACAGCAATGTTTTAAAATGTCTATAAGTTATGATTCAATATATGTAAAGGCTTCCAAGTTAGTTCCCATTTATTCTGTTTGTAGAGTTTATAAATCTTATTTTTTCAAGAGTCATTACATTCACAAGTTCATTTACCAGTTCCTGAAGTTCGGTGCAGATGGGGTTTTCCACTCTTTGAGAATGAGTCTTTTGGCCAAGACCATCCCGAGAAGCAACACAGCTGTACTATATTTTGGAAGTTTTTGTGTTTCTGTAGACCACCCAAACAAGATTATCCCTGTCAGGGACACGTTATATATATATATATATACCCCCGAGTAATAAACGAAGATGCTGGACAAAATGGTTGAATAATTGGACATTCCCAAAGCGAATGAGACAGTGATCCTTCAGCTGATTGACATTGATCACAAAGTGGAGATGTATCAGGATAAAATTTGTGTAATAAGACTTTGCAGTAATAGAAACGATGAATCACTTAGCCTGGTTTTCTTATTTGCTTTCATGCAACAAGTTACGTCGTTTACCCTTTAGATTCTAAGATTCTTTTCTTTTTAGCTATTCCGTTAGCTTCCCGTGGGTTCGGCAGGCTGTATTTTTTAATTTCTTGAATGATTTATGGACATTAAATCATTTTCTTACCTGCACGCTGCATCCGGAGTTCCGTCTGCATCTTGGGAGAATGATCCGAGCAGTAAAGTGTGACCCCATCGTGACAGAAGAAAACCAGCATATTGTTCTTCCGCAGCGGATTTTGAAGAGCTTGACGAAGGTACGTGGAGGGTGCTAAAAGCGATGAAAACTGCGACGCTCCGCTATTTGCCCGAGGAGAGCAAGAACCTGATGTGGGGCCCTGGAGGTTCGCTGGTCCCCATCAACTCCGTTTGCCCGGCGACATCGCCACACCGCCATTCCGGACGTGTCAGCGAAGACAGAAGCCTTCCAAGAAGGCTTTGTCTCGCTGTCAAAACGCGCCAACCTCTCAAACCGCCATCTTCCCCGTCTCCTCCTGTGCCCGCTCCAAGGCTGCCTCCTGTGCCAGCACCACGTCTACCTCCGGTTCCTGCTCCACGGCTACCTCCGGTTCCTGCTCCACGGCTACCTCCAGTTCCTGCTCCACAGCTACCTCCTGCGCCAGCGCCACGTCTACCTCCGGTGCCTGCTCCACAGCTACCTCCTGCGCCAGCGCCACGTTGACCTCCGGTGCCTGCTCCACAGCTACCTCCTGCACCAGCGCCACGTCGACCTCCGGTGCCTGCTACACGGCTGCCCCCTGTGCCTGCTCCAAGGCTGCCCCCTGTGCCAGCACCACGTACTGTCATGATCTGCTGCCTGGATCATGTTTGTTTAGCTTTTGACTCCCTCAGTTCTTGTTTTGAGCACCTGCCTCTGATAAGTGTTCGGGATGCTCACCTGCTCCGGGGCACTAATCAGAGAGCTACTTATTCCCGTTTTTCACCACACTCAGTCTGGTTTTCTTATTTGCTTTCATGCAGCAAGTTACGTCGTTTACCCTTTGGATTCCTGAGCTAAGCTTTGCTTTGCCATAAGCTTTTCTTGTTAGCTGTCATTTAGTTGTAAATAAACAAAACTGTTCAATGACAAAATACTGGTGTTAGTGTATGGTCATGTTTAGAGTTCACAAATGTCTGAAAGATTATTGACAGAGAAAAGAAGTGTTGAGTGTGAGAGAAAAACACGTATGTGCACAAGAAAGATTATATGTCGGAATTGAACCTGCACGACACAATAAATAAATAAATAAATAAAGTTCCACCTGTGTTTCCACCAAAAACTACACAGGCAGATTTAGTTCTCAAGGAACCTTTCAGAGTTCCTCCTAGCTAGGTGGAACTTTTCCATGTGACCAGGAACCTTTTCTGGGGCGGGCTGTGCTGTCGAAAGCTGATTGGTTGAACACAGTTGGGGGAGTAAAGTAATACATTAGTGCATTATTTAAGCAGTACATTAATGCAGTAGTACAGTAGTACATTATTACAGTAGTATATTAGCACAGTAGTACAGTAAAGTGTGAAGTATATTTATATAACACTTTTCTTTAGCGACTCAAAGCACTTTGCATAGTGAAACCCATTACCTACATCTTTAAGCTACTTTAAACCAGTGTGGGTGGCACTGGGAGCAGGTGGGTAAAATGTCTGGCCCAAGGAAACAGGATGGCAGAAGCGGGGATTGAACCTGCAACCCTCAAGTTGCTGCAACAGCCGCTCTACCAACCGAGCCACACCGCAATCAGACACACCGCGATTGTTCTTCATCTGCTCAAAATGTTGCATGTTTCTTCAACAGTAGTATAGTAGTACAGTAGTAGGAGTACATATATTTTTTCACCATTAGTACAGTAATATTGCATATTTGTTTACGCTAAATATTGTTTTTATGGTTGCAACCCCCTGAAAAAAAGGGACATGTTGAGAATGAAAAAGTTTCACAGGAGTACGGTTGCATCGGTTCAACCTTTGTGGATTACATGACCTGATTAGTTGGTGTTCATACATGATTAATACGATCATTGTTTGTGATTAATCGCATGCATTAATAAATAAACACACTAATGTATAAATCATAAATTGTCTTCCTCCTCAGATTACACGACTAATGCTGACATGATTCAACCGGGCTTGACGCCTCTGCAGCCCAACTTGGACGACTTTATGGACATACCAGGTACTTCCTACTGTATGCAGACATTTACATGTATATCTTCTGAGATGTTCAGAAATATTACACATACACCTAAGGATGGGGATTAATAGGACTTTTATGAAGCCGTTTCCATTTTTGATTCTGCTTAACAATTCGGTCCTTTATTGATTTATTGATTCTTACTTTAAAAAAAAGGATAACTTCTCACCCTATTTATAAGTTAAAGCCCCTTACCCAACGGCGGAAACTCATTTCGGTCGCCTGTACCTGTGATCTTGTAATTTCAGTCTCAACCCAAAACTAATGACCATAGGTAAAGATAGGAATGTAGATCGACTGGTAAATGGAGAGCAGTGCCTTCCGGTTCAGCTCACTCTTCAACGTGACGGACCGATGCAAAGTATGCATCACTACAGACACTGCACCAGTGCGCTTGTGGTTCATATTAGCTACTCTTACCTCACTCATTAACAAGCCCCCAAAGTACATGAAGGAGAATCTCCCGATATGGCACACTCCACCCTTTCTCGGGCAAGAACTCGGACTTGGACTTGGAGGTGCTGATTCTCATTCCAGACACTTCAAAATCAGCTGCAAACCGATTCAGTGAGAGCTAAAGATCACGGCCAGATGAAGCCAGCCGGACAACATAATCTGCAAAAAACAGATACATAATCCTGCAGCCACCAAAGCGGATCCCCTCAATACCCAAAGTTATGAACAGAATCTGTGACAAAGGGTAGCCTTGGCGGAGTCCAACCCTTGCAGTAAACGGGTCCAACTTAATGCTGGCAAAGCAGTCCAAGCTGTGACATCATTCATACAGGGACCCGACCGCCACAATCAGACCGTCAAATACTTGGTATTCTTGGAGCACTCCCCACAATATTTCCCAAGGGACATGTCAATTATCGAACTGCAGCCCAGGTTTTCTTGATGCCAGGTGCCCATATGAACACTGTAATGGTGTTTCTGTGACACGCACAAAAGTCCTGGTACAAAACATCACTGGGTTCCGATAAGGGTGGCCGTTTTTTCCAATCACGCCTCTCCAGGTCTCACTGTTGTTGCCTTTGTGAACATTGAAGTCCCCCAGCAGAACAAGGAAATCATCAAAGGGAGGACCCTCCAGTACTCACTTTCGTGAATCCAAAAAGGACAAGTACTTTGAACTGCTGTTTGGTGTAACAGTCATGACCTAAACCACCACCCAGAGGTTGTCCTACCCTCTCCTCTACTGGGTTAAACTATCAACATACTGGCTTTGAGCTGGGGAGCAAAAAGTATTGTCACCCCCGCTCGTCACCTCTTACTGTTTGCCACACAAGAGTAAAATAGAGTTCAATCCCTATCGAGAGGACTGGTTCCAGAGCCATTACTGTGCATCGAGGTGAGTCCGACTATAGCCAGCCGGAACGTCTTCATCTCATGCATCAGCTCAGGCTCCTTTCCACCCAGAGAGTTGATGTTCCACATCCCAAGAGCATGCTTCTATAGCCAAGGATCGGATACTAAGGTCCCTGCTTTCAACTGCCACCCAAAAACAGGAGTATGTGCCTGGGCAAGGATGGTTTTGCCTTATCGTAATGAGAAAAACAACTGTTTTGATTCAAACGAGCAATCCTAACTGTCAAAGCCAACGACAGTTGTTGAAGTGCAATTTCCCCTCCTTAGCATTGAGGTATTGTGTGGCAGAATGATCGCTGTGGATTGACTATGACCAGTCCACATTAGTCGGAATCCTCCAAGTAAACATTTCATTCACCTTCTGTGACCAGAATGTTTGTAACTTCTATTAATTGTTGTAGGCTAAGGCCCTGTCCATATTAAGCCAGATAAATCCATAAATAAATAATTATTTAGCCTAAACCCTGTGTCAGCCACACTAACCCATCGTTTAAGGTTCCCCTCCTTGGATAATTTTTTACACAGGTAAGTGCGCCGTGTATTTCTTGAATTTCCAGCTCTTAGCTCGGTGTGGACTGATCGATCGTTTGAAAAGGGAGTTCGGAGAGGAAGTGACTTCAGAAAGACCGCGCCCCACACAGGAAGTGACGTCAGAAAGAACGCACCACAGCCAGCTTCATAACAACCGGTTTCCACTCAGAGGTAACCACTAGAAAGATGGAGGCAGGTCATCCAGACATGCCCGTGTTTCTCCTTCTTCTACATGTACAAGGCGCTTGTGGAAATCACACATGAATACCTTCAGAGAAGGAAACACGCGATTGCAGCTATTTTGAATAGAATACATCTCAGATGGCAACATAGCAATGTTGAGCGATGGTTTTGGATAAAGCCTGGGGAACGGCAGCCTGGTGGGATATGTTTGTCAATGAGTATGTTTTGCCAGAGAAATGGCAAGAGATCTTTTGAATGTCCAGGTCAGCTGTGATTCTACTTACTGAAAAACTTTGTCCATTTGTCGAAGGAGAGACAACAAGAATATGGGCTTCCGTGGATGTGATAAAAATGGTATCGTGTGCTTTGTATTACCTGGCCGACGAGGTTAGACTACGGAAAACAGCGAATGCGTTTGGACTGGCAAAGCAGACTGTATCAGTTATTGTCTGCGATGTATGTCGACCGATTACTCAACGTCTAGGTCCAGAGTATATAAAGTCACCAAAAACGGAGGTAGAAGTTCAAGATCTTGTGGTAAATTTCCATCAAGCCCATGGTATGCCACAGTGTTTGGGTGCAATTGACTGCACGCATATTGAGGTCAAGAAGATGCCGTGTAATTCGACGGATTTCATCAACAGAAAGAGCAGGTACTTTTACTGCGTACAAGCGCTGTGTGACTACATGTATTGCTTTATGGATGTAACTGTGAAATGGCCAGGCAGCGTGCGTGATGCCTGCATCTTCGGTAATTCCGCCATTAGCGCCGCTGAAAGATGGAACCATCCCCTTGTGTCCTAAACAACTGCTGGAAGACGAAGATCCGGTCCCTGTTTTTCTTTTGGGTGACCCAGCTTATCCTCTGATGCCATAACCTCATAAAAGAATACCCCAACGGTGGAGTCAACCCACAACAACAATACTTTGGGTATTCCCGCCCCATGGACATTAACAAGACTGACCTACCATTTGTTGTGTATGCATGTGTTTTGTACTCTATAACTACTGTGAAGCCATGAAGGAGCCGCTAAACGAGCAGTCAGTGGTTGCCGCCGTCGAGTATGACCGCCAATTTCAGCCTCCAAGCACAGGCTGGATTGCAAGAATGGACAATGAAGGTGAAGGCAAAAGAGTGAGGAGTGTCCTGACCAGATATCTATATCCTGATATTGATTGTTGTAAAATGTTCTTTATCACATTATTTACTTTCACATGTCCATTAAAGATGTGATTAATTTACGATGGCTCAGGTATGATTCACTACAAAAGGGCCCCACAGCACACTGGATTCCAGTTAATTAAAATACCACAACACTGGATATTGTTCAGATAATTTAATTTAAGAACTTGCACACAAAGCAACACTGCAAACAAGTGTAAAAGGCACACAAAGCCCAGCAAACTATTTACAATGTAGTAAAGTGCAGTTCTTCACACTGAAGAGAAGTGCACAGCAAATTGTTTACAAATTAAACTACACAAAAGACAAGAATATCATCAAGGTAGACTACCACAAATCGATCCAGCATGTCCAGCAGAACGTCGTTGATTAATGCCTACAAGACAGCCGGGGCGTTCGTTAGTCCAAATGACATGACCTTATACTCAAAGTGACCCAGATGCGTGTTGAATGCTGTCTTCCATTCATCTCCCTCCCTGATTCGTACGAGATGGTATGCATTTCGGAGGTCAAGTTTACTAAAAATGGTTGCAGGTGCGAGGGGCTCAATGAAAGAGCTCAGGAGGGGTAGAGGATATTTGTTCTTCACCGTGATGTTGTTCAGTTGATGGTAGTCAATGCAGGGACATAGCAAGCCGTCCTTCTTGCCCACGAAGAAGATGCCCGCTGCCACTTTGAGGGGATGATGATGATGACCGGAGGGGAGGGAGTCCGAAATGTATTCCTGCATGGTCTGTTTCTTGGGTAGGGAAAGATTGTATAGCCGGCTAGTAGGAAGGGCAGCATTGGGAACCAGTTCAATGGTGCAGTAATATGGTCTATGCGGGGGAAGAGAGAGTGCATGTTCCTTGTTGAATACAGCAGCCAGATCATGGTAGATGGGGAGAATATTGGAGAGATCCGTGGGAGGTGAAGCGGGCTTAGGACTGCAAGGTGGGGGAACTGCAGACCTAGACAGTGAGCCTGGCACGCAGTACTCCAGGCCAAGATCTTCCCTGTGGACTAAAATATATGGGGGTCGTACTTCCGGAGCCATGAGCGGCCGAGGACCAACGGGGCGATTGGGGAATCCAGAACCCAGAGGCTGAGGGTCTCAGTGTGGTAGCCCGATAGGGTCAGGGATAAGGGCTCCGTGCGGTGGGTTATGGGCCCGAGAGGGTGTCTGTCCAGGGCTTGTGCCGGTAGAGAGATGTCCAGGGGAAGAAGAGTGATACGAGCTTGGTGAGCAAACTCCCGGTCCATGAGGCTGTTGTCTGCCCCTGAATCCAGGTAGGCCCCAAAGGTCAGACTCTTTGAGCTCCAGGACAGGGTTGCAGGGAAAAGAATGCCAGGGTCGTTGTTGGCTTGGAGAACGGAGGTGTGGCTCACTAGGATTCAACTTGTTCGTGAGCCTTGCCCTTTTGGCCGTCCGGCCAACCCGCAGTGGAGACATAGGCGCTGCCGAAATCTCCTCTCGCGTTCTTCCGCCTCTAGGCGTGACCTGCCTAACTGCAAAGGCTCCTCCATTCCGGCCGGCACGGGGGATGATATAGGTTGGTACATGCCGGTTTGGTTAGCTGAGCGAGCGTTGGAGACATGAGTGGAGTTTAAGGAAGTCCGTGCCACCACGAATGCCGGTCTGGCGTCTATGTTGTGGGCCCGTGGGCTTGTTCCGCGTTTCGCTCGATCAGCCTTTAGTCCATCTGGAGTGCCAGCACGATGAGGTCCTGGTTAGACGCTGGTCGGTCCCGCAATAAGATGTCCTTTATGGCCTCGCTGAGACGCCTTGTTCCCCCATTTGCTGTCGGCCGCCAGGGTGCAAAACTCAAGGCGACAGAGCGGGAGCCCTGCTGAATGGAATTGAGATGGGCGGCGGCGGTCCCCCGTCCACAATTGGTCAAAAATGGCCCAGAATTCCTAGCGGAAGGCAGGATGCCCAGCCCTTTGTTCCTGTCAACTGCTACTGTGACCCACCTAAGAGCCCTACCAGCAAGGAGTGACAAAACAAACGCAATCTTGGCCGCATCAGATGCGTAACGAGAAGGCTGGTGTTTGAAAATTAGCTCACATTGGACTAAAAATAAAATGTCAAAGTCCCCCTCAAAAAGTCTGAGGCTGGCAATCTTCGGTTCCCAGACATGAGGGGTTTCCAGGGAGCGGCTGCCAAGCACCTGGTTCCGGCGCAGGGGAAGACGGTATGCTCGGGGTAATAGTGTCCATTCTAGCCAGCAGGTTGGTGAAGGCAGCCTCAAGCTTGTTCTCCAGTGTCGAAAAACGATCTTGGTGCTGCTGGAGTACCGTGTGCATAGCCGAGAATTCAGGAGTCGTGGGGGGTCGGGAAGGGAACGTGGATCTCACTTTGCCACTACCGTCTGATTCTGCCATGGCCAGAACGCACTGTAAAGGCAGAGACGTCTTTTTGCCTTACGCGTGTTTATTAGCACACGTGAGTGACGTTTGTAAGTAAACCAAATACGTGGTGTTTGACTATGTGATGCATTTAACTGGTGAGTATTAACGTACATTGTTGAAGGTGCGTGTTGTGAGAGATACAGAAGTCCATAAGGGGCAAGGCAGCCTAGGAGGTCCGTGGGCACGCAAGAGGTCAAGGGCAGGAGCGAGGCGTCAGAGTCCATGTCCAGGCAAGAGGTTGAGATCCGAGAAGGCAGCAAGAAGACCAGAGGGAGTCTGGGGAGACGAGACACACAGCTCGAATCCAGGGAATTGAAGAGGAGCTGCAGGATGACGACACAGGACCAGACACAGTGAGCACCGAGGAGGGGAAACACAGAGAGTGAGTAGGCACATGAAAAGGAGCTAGGAACATGTGGACATGTTCTGGCACTGGAACGCAGGACACGCTGGTTAAAGGAAGGCGTCGAGCGCTCATCAGCGGTAGATTGCAGAGGCGCGGCCGCATTAGGAGACGAACGCCCGTGGGCGTGTCCAGAGGCACGCTCAGAGGAGCGCACAGAAGAATGAGAGGCAGCAGGTGCTTGAGCCGCAACATAATTAGCAGCCAACAAGTGACAGCTGTTCAGATGATAATTGTTCAAGGAAAAAAACAATATTCCTGCTTGTTGTATATTCCATTGACAGAAGTCAATTCACATTTTTTGTCACAAAGCTAAACCTGTCAAGTCATAATTATATAGTACACCTTAATCAAGTTAGTGTTTTAATTATTTTTTTATTGGAGTTCACTCCGCTATGAAATATGTTGTGTGTAATTATTATTATTATTGATGTCAAGATCACCAATAATTTTACTTTTACTTGGCTCCTCATTAAGTGTTAGTGCTGAAATGTAGATATCCATCCATCCATCCATTTCCTACCGCTCGTCCCTTTTGGGGTCGCAGGGGTTGCTGGAGCCTATCTCAGCTGCATGCCGAATGCAGCAAATATAGATATGTTGTGGATAATTGAATATCAAATAAGATGACAGATGGCAATATAAAGCACAAACAGCATCCATCACAGTAAGGTTCAAAAGCATTATTAATATGCAAGTGGTTTACTAAAATAACAATTTGAATATATGTTTGTTTTTACAGACATCTTTATGAACTATTTTGGCCCAACATACGAGCAGACAACAGCTTTTGCTGACCCAGGCTTTTTTGAAAGTTCATTTGTCCCTCCCATACACACTTCTCAGCTGCTCATTGACACCCAATCTACTCAGGTAATATCTATCTATCCATCTATCTATCTATCTATCTATCTATCTATCTATCTATCTATCTATCTATCTATCTATCTATCTATCTATCTATCTATCTATCTATCTATCTATCTATCTATCTATCTATCTATCTATCCATCTATCTATCTATCTATCTATCTAGTATGTAATCACAGTACTAGTATGTTCTATCTATATGTACTAGTATGTTATATCCTAGTCTGTACTAGCAGTACTAATCTTTACTCGCAGTACTTGTATGTGTTGTTGTCTCTGTCCAGGCTTCATCATGTTCTCCTCAAAGCGAGACGAGCAGATTTAGTCAGGACGTCAACAAATTCCACTCATCCAGCATGTCTTCATATGGGACATATGGAGAGCCTTCACACGCTGATCCTTTGGTTTCGGAGCAGACTACCAATGTTGATCATGTGGTCTCCACAACAATCCCTTTTTTCCGCCCACTTCCCTGCCACAGAATGGGCTATCACCCAGCGGCCACCAGCGTGACCCCGACTGTCATTACTCACACCGCCTCCACCATGGAGAGCACTCAGCATGCCCACAGCTACCCTCATCCGGGGCACACAAACCCGCAGCTTCCGTGCCAGTCTATCAGCTACATGCCCGTCATGTCAGGTCCGGCCCAAGCAGTCCAGCCGCCTGCTGTTGCAACCAGCTGCTTTTCAGCGTCTGAACAAATGGCGACCACGGAAATTAGCTGGAAGCACAAGCAAAAGAGAGCAGGACTGAGGACAGTTGGTCATCCTGGAGGTCTTTCTTACCACCCGCTGGCACCCACTAGCTGCCTGGCTAAGCTGCTGTCCACAGGTGCCCTTCAGCTCGTGTTTGTTCGCCAACACACCACATGACTAAACTGTTGATTTGTGCTTACAGGGAAATCGCCTGTGGGTTTACAAAGCAGGCATGTGGCAGTCAAAGGTCAGAGGTCATCATCTCCCAGTTCTTTGGTAAGCAGTAACGCAATCAGTAATTTGTTCAGTATGAGTTCAGTTTGGCTTGAAATTATTTGCATTCAGTCTATAGCAGACCTGGGCAAACGGCCCGCGAGCCGTATGTTAAAAAGGAACTGCACTTTTTTTGGAATTTTGCCTATTGTTCACAATCATTATGAGAGACAAGAACAAACGTCTTTAAAAAAAAAAAAAGATTTTAAATATGATAAAAAAAAGGCTTGAAAAATGCGGCTAATGGGAGTCACCGTTGTAGCCTTAAATGCCCTCTAAAACAACTTCAAAACCCTCCAGCAATGTTTTATATACTGTTTATATACACTGCAAGTCTATATATAATTTAGTAACAGACACGTTCATAACAATATGTAATATGTCTAATATTTACCGTATTTTGATCATTTTAATTGTCTGATTTATTCCGCGCATTGAGTTCTGTTTCCATAGTGAAGTGAATTATATTTATATAGCGCTTTTCTCTAGTGACTCAAAGCGCTTTTACATAGTGAAACCCAATATCTAAGTTACATTTAAACCAGTGTGGGTGGCACTGGGACCAGGCAAAGTGTTTTGCCCAAAGACACAACAGCAGTGATTAGGATGGCGGAAGCGGGGATCGAACCTGGAACCCTCAAGTTGCTGGCACGGCCACTCTACCAACCGAGCTATACAGCGCACGTCTGACTTCTGGCCACATTTGTGTGCCTATTTCCGGAATCAAACACAAGTGTGTTTTCCAATCATGGCAGACTTGGTAACCGACAACAAAGACAACTATTTTTGGAAACATGAGGATTCACAACCTTATATTTTTTAAGCCAAATATATACTGCTACTCCTTCTTCTTCTTCGTTTGGATAAAGATGTTGATTAGAGGTGTAACCACTATACAACTGACCAAGCTCTCGTCCACACCTGCCAGACCACGATTCCCATTAGGATGGCGGTATATGGGACAGGATGTTATGATGTGGTCTGCAGTCTGCTCCTCTGCACCACACTCACATGCCGCAGATGAAGCCATACCCCATTTGAACATAGTTGAGCGGAAGAGGCCGACGCCAGTACAAAGGCGATTAAGCCTGACCCAAGCAGACCTGGGAAAGCATATTCCCGGTGTTGATGTATTGGCCTCAGGGATGTAATCATGGAGTCTGGAAGAGTTTTCCCGCCATTCCATGTTCCATCTGTAGTCCGCCCAGTTTGCTACACTGCCGTTTGACTGGTTAAAGTCATTTAGCAATTCCAATGCAGCAGGGACAAATGGGTGTCGGTGTCCTTTAAGTGGAGGAGACAGAAGCCGGTCATGAAGAAGGTGCCCAGACTCTAGTGCTCGGCGTGCAAGAGACAGTGTGGCTCTCTTGGGACAAAGCTCGGATGGTTCAATACCTGTTAAGATGGAAATATTGTCCGTTGGTGTGGGACGCAGGCATCCAGTCACTAAACGCAAAGCGTCGTTAATCGGCTTATCTATGAGACGAATGTAAGCACTTCAACACCAAGCAGGTGTGCAGTACTCAGCGGCAGAGTGGACCAAGGCAAGGGTGGCTGTACGAAGTATAACACCGCCAGTACCCCAGCTAGATCCAGCCAGTCGTCTCAAAAGCGCGTGTTGTTAGCTTTTTGCGTAGTGACTCCAGTTGTCGGCGAAACGTGAGTGCACTGTCCAACTTAATGCCGAGATATGTTGGTTCGGCAGAAAAGGGTGTCCGCCCTGAGATCGGTAGGTTTGTGAGTTCAAACCCCGGCCGAGTCATACCAAAGACTATAAAAATGGGACCCATTACCTCCCTGCTTGGCACTCAGCATCAAGGGTTGGAATTGGGGGTTAGATCACCAAAAATGATTCCCGGGCGCAGCCACCGCTGCTGCTCACTGCTTCTCTGACCTCCCAGGGGGTGAACAAAGGGATGGGTCAAATGCAGAGGACAACTTTCCCCACATTTGGTGTGTGCGTGACAATCATTGGTACTTTAACTTTAACTTAAAGACGTCCACAACAGTGATGTTAAACTCACGTTATGCCTCACTGTTGTAAAGGTGGAAGGCTGCCATCACCGTTTTGGTTACACTGAGCTTCAACTTCCATTTCCGGAGATAAGTGCTGCTTATAGAAGCGAGCACGAAGGAAGAGTAAAACGTTGGAGCAGAGGGAAGCCGGGAGCGGGATTTGCAGCAATTTTGACGCTATTTATATGGAACTTGGAGCCAAGCTTACCCAAAATCAACAGGAAACATCCCCGGCCAGCTGGACCAGATGAACACCTGTCATTTGAGTGACACCCTTTTTTATTGATCAAAATACACACAGCACACCATCCATATGTGTTATTACAACTGCAGTGCATGCACTGTCTGGCTAGCTCAGCTGTGTACAAACAAACCATGAAATGTGGGCTAATACTTTACAGATACTGTAATATGATTATTCATGTTTTTCAGTCACTACAAATTGGTGTTTTATAGCAGTGTTTCGTGTTGCTGTAGAAGCTATCTCATCTCTTGCCGTAGTTAGCTTTTAGAGCTAATACCGTAGCACGCCGATGTGTTACTACGATAGAAAGAGTTCCTCAGTGTTCGCTCTTACAGTAACAATTTCGCTACAGCTTGGTTGTTAGACAGGTTATGGAATGTAAATGAAGCATTGTTGATGGTTTTTGAATGCATTTTTAAAGTGATTTAGAGGTAGAATGTATTGCTCCCATTAGCTGCTTTGCTAACCGAGCTGATTTTTATATGTTTAAAAGCGAAACAAAATTTAAAAAAAAGTGTTCTTGTCTCTCATAATGATTGTGAACAATAGGCAACATTCTAAAAAAAGTGCAGTTCCCTTTTAAGCTTTTCAATCCGGCCTGCCAGACGTCCCCAGATTATTTTTCTAAACCTTTACCAATCGAAACTGCAGTACGATGTGCAGTGCATTTTTCAAACTACTTTAAGTCTTAAACTATAAAGAGTAGGGGTGTAACGATTAGTCGACTTTTTCAACAAATGTCGATTATAACATTTTTTATCACTTGGGTTTTTTCGGGCGGAAGCGGAGCCGCACCGCCACTCGCAAAAACATCGCCAGTTATAACATGTTAAGTGTGAGAACATTTCCTCCTAATCTTGTTAAAAACACGAATACCTTGCTTTTTTTGCAAAGTGGACCTTGTTTTTATGGCAGTACATCTGTGATACGCAAGCATTTAATGCGGAGGCATGATGTCGGATGTCTGGTGTCAGCATTGGTAAGATTGTTAGGTTGTGCCTTGCTCGCAAGCCTAACAAGTGTGAGACGAAGTTGTGTGAAAAATAACTTTATCATTTTAGCCAAAGTCAGCCAGGTAAATTGTCTACATCACAGCAAGTACTTTTTAAAGCAGCGTCATTTTGCAATGCCTTAACATACACACAGACACACACAGAGACAGACAGGCACCAATGCGGAGGTATGGTAAGATTAAACATACAATAGCCAACTTTTTAAGAATTAATCAATGATAGAATTCTACACATTGAGTTTATTAGAGTGCTAAAACTGCCAAGAGTTAATCAATAGTCAATATACCAGCTTTTGAAACACATCATCACCAGATGCTTTTCTTTTTGAGGAAGATCAACATTGTGTTTTGTTGTTTTTCATTGCTGCTATTTTAACAATTTTTTAATACATAAACAAGGTTAATTGTTTTTTGTAGCACTTTGCCTTTCATTTATTTTTAATTAATACATTTCAATAATCATTGCAATTTTTGAAACAGCTGTATGAGCACCATAGTTTAAGTATAAATAAAAATGTGTCATCTTTGTTGTTCGTAAGTAAATGCTTAAAATACCTTAAGCCGCGTTTAAAAGTCGCTGGAAAATTTAGGGCCAGTAAATATGTGTAGGGTTATTTGACTAGTCGACTAATCATTAAGATAGTCGTTGATTAATGGACTATCAAAATAGTTGTTAGGGTCAGCCCTTATTGGGACTATTTCAATGGTTAGAATCTGTGCTTTTGAGCGCTATATGAGTTATAACTGCAATCTACGTCAGAGTGAGCAGGGTTTGTTTATGGCAGCCATCTTAAGACGTGAGTTTCAGGTAGGGACACGGAAGAAGATTTCTACAACAAAGTTCTTTTTTGCAGAAAAGTAATATTATATAGATTCTACTATGTGGATCTGTGGGTGTTTTTTGTCCTCTGATTTCATGTTTCGCCATGTTTGTTGCATATTTCACTTTATTGTAAAAGATCGACCTTGAGACGGTCATCTCGGGAAGTAAAGAGGAGAGATGTTCATGTTCTTAATTATCAGTGTTTTATCCAGGGCCGGCCCGTGGCATAGGCCGTATAGGCAAAAGCTAAGGGCGCCGTCCATCAGGGGGCGCCACGCCAGTGCCACAAATGTTGGAGAAAAAAAGAAGAAAAAAAGTTGGTACTATTATTTCTAAATACAAAAAATAATCCCACGTTAATTAAAATGCAAAGTAAAGCCTATTTAATAGAAATATTATTTGTTACAACATTACGCCCCCCCGATCCCCCCGCACCTAAAATCTTGCCTAGGGCGCCAGATTGGTTAGGGCCAGGCCTGGTTTTATCGTTCATAGTTGATATTAATAATCCCACATTATTTATTTTCAAATTTGATTGATTGATTGATTGAAAAGTTTATTGACATGTTAAAGAATTGAATCCATGTAATGCTTTAAAAAGGCATATGGATAGCACACAAAGCCAAAAAGCTTGTTTCCATAGTGGTCCATTACATATTCATCCCATTTGATACATTCAATAATAAATATATATAACCTGTAACATGTATATAAAAAAATCACGTTAAAAAAACCGGAAAAATTATGTACAGGTGATTTGAAAAACAATATATACAAAGTATGTTTTTTTATTAAGCTAAAACATTGTAGAATTCCATTCAGTTTTTGAGGTGGTCTGTCATAATAGCATTCTACCAGTCATATTGTGTTTGTATTTTGTGTTTAGCTTTTACACTTTTCTACAGTGTTTTAGGAATTCCTTTCATTAAAGCTGAACAACGTACACATGTTTAAAGTATTCCTAAAACGAGGAACCCAGCACACATACAGCAGAATCTGTGACACTTATTACAGCTAAAATATTGTATCCAAAAACATTAGACACAGACAAACTCATAGTGCCATGTTAAAAATCAGAAATAAAAGAATAAGACTGTTGAATATTGTCACACAATCATCAGTCGGTCACTCCTCTGTTATGCAGAAACATGCTGCTGTTATCATGTCATATATATATATATATATATATATATATATATATATATATATATATATATATATATATATATATATATATATATATATATACATATATACAGTATATATATATATATATATATGTATATATATATATATATATATATAAATATATATACACACACCGTGTGTGTGTGTGTGTATACTGTATGTATGTAAATGTATATATATGTGTTAAGTCTGCCTCAAGCCATGGCAGACTGGCTAAATAACTGGATCAGACCAGCTTCCTCCCTCAGGCTCCCTCCACTTTATCTCAACTACAGCAAAGAAACCGTTGGCATGCTGAGTTGCCAGTGTTAAAACCTTCTGCATGGAGTCTTGGTGAAACACAGAGAAGATCCTCCAAAGGCTCTGCCCTGCTCACTGATGATGCTGCACACAGCAGCACAGCTCTTCTCATTCCCAAGACTGAGAACCTATCACCTGTCCAGGTGTACGGCACAGACATGAGCAGTTTGCCAGGTACATTATTTGCTGTTTAACTTCTTAGGGTCTTTGGTTATAATGTTAGAGTTTAAAAAACTCATCTAATTACATATTTTGTATTTAACAATATCAACATTTTAAACATGTACTTCTCATAAATGTTATTATATTGGGATGTATTCAGTTTGAATATTCAAGATGATTCCAAAATGCAATACACTGGAACCTTTTTAAATAACTAAATTGGTTATTGAATATGGTTCCTGAATCGAAATGTTATTATAGTAAAGTTTCCCATAAAAAACAATGTATACATGAATAATTGGTTCTAGCCTCAACAAAAGTCCCCATTTTATTTTAAAAAATGCACACTTTGAAGAATATATACTGCATATATATATATATATATATATATATATATATATATATATATATATATATATATATATATATATATATATATATATATATATATATACAGTTAGGTCCATAAATATTTGGACATTGACACAATTTTCAGTATTCCAGCTCTGTACTACACCACAATGGATATGAAATGAAACAATCAAGATGTGCTTTAAGTGCAGACTTTGAGCTTTAATTTGAGGGTATTTACATCCAAATCAGGTGAACGGTGTAGGAATTACAACACTTTTTATATGTGCCTTCCACTTTTTAAGGGACCAAAAGTAATTGGACAAACTAACATAATCATAAATCAAATTGTCACTTTTTAATACTTTGTTGCAAATCCTTTGCAGTCAATGACAGCCTGAAGTGTGGAACCCATAGACATCACCAGACGCTGAGTTTGGTCCCTGGTGATGCTCTGCCGGGCCTCTGTTGCAGCTGTCTTCAATTCCTGCTTGTTCTTTGGGCATTTCCCCTTCAGTTTTGTCTTCAGCAGGTGAAATTCATGCTCAATGGGATTCAGGTCAGGTGATTGACTTGGCCATTGCAGAACATTCCACTTCTTTGCCTTAAAAAACTATTTGGTTGCTTTCGCAGTATGCTTCGGGTCAGTGTCCATCTGCACTGTGAAGCACCGTCCAATGAGTTTTGAAGCATTTGGCTGAATATGAGCAGATAATATTGCTCCAAACACTTCAGAATTCATTCTGCTGCTTTTGTCAGCTGTCACATCATCAATAAATATAAGAGATCCAGTTCCACTGGCAGCCACGCATGCCACCACCACCACCATGCTTCACTGATGAGGTGCTATGCTTTGGATCTTGAGCAGTTCCTTCCCTTCTCCATACTCTTCTCTTTCCATCATTTTGGTACAAGTTGAAATTTGTCTCATCTGTCCATAAGATGTTGTTCCAGAACTGCACAGGCTCTTTTACATGTTTCTTGGCTAACTCTAATCTGGCCTTCCTGTTTTTGAGGCTCAACAATGGTTTACACCTTGTGATGAAACCTCTGTATTTTCTCTGGTGAAGTCTTCTCTTAATTGTTGACTTGGACACAGATACACCTACTTCCTGGAGAGTTTTATTCATCTGGCCAACTGTTGTGAAGGGCTTTTTCTTGACAAAGGAAGGGATTTGTCTGTCATCCACCTCACTTGTTTTCCGTGGTCTTCCAGGTCTTTTGGTGTTGCTGAGCTCAGCAGTGCGTTCTCTCTTTTTAAGAATGTACCAAACAGATGATTTGGCCACACCTCATGTTTTTGCTATCTCTGGTGGCTTTGTTTTGATTTTTCAGCCTAATGATGGCTTGTTTTACTGATAGTGACAGCTCTTTGGACTTCATATTGAGAGATGACTTCCCCACATTCCAAATGAATACACCACACTTGAAATGACACCTAGGCCTTTTATCTGCTCTTTGTAAATGGAATAAATGAAAAAAAAACAAGGGAATAACACACACCTGGCCATGGAACAGCTGAGTAGCCAATTGTCCAATTACTTTTGGTCCCTTAAAAAGTGGAAGGCACATATAAAATGTGTTGTAATTCCTACACGTTCACCTGATTTGGATGTAAATACCCTCAAATTAAAGCTCATATTTTGATTGTTTCATTTCAAATCCATTGTGGTGTTGTACAGAGCTGGAATACCAAAAATTGTGTCAATGTCCAAATATTTATGGACCTAACTGTATATATACTGTATATATACGTATGCATATGCATATTTGTATGCATATATATCTCAAACCAACATGTAAGCCAACAACAGGGCCGGCCCGTGGCATAGGCCGTATAGGCAAATGCTAAGGGCGCCGTCCATCAGGGGGCGCCACGCCAGTGCCACAAATGTTGGAGAAAAAAAAAAAAAAAAGTTGGTACTATTATTTTTAAATACAAAAAATAATCCCACGTTAATTAAAATGCAAAGTAAAGCATATTTAGTAGAAATATTATTTGTTACAACATTACGCCCCCCCACCCAGAGAGACGTGGCTCTTTGTGTGCGTGTGTGTGAGTGTGAGTGTGTGGAGGGAAGAGAGAGAGGAGGGAGGGGGGCGTGTCTGATCATGGCGGAGCTGCAGTCGAGTTTGTTAACATGGAGATATTTTCACTACTTTTCTTTTGTCGAGCACAAAGAAAATAACATTTTAGTTAAATGTAAATTGTGCTTTGGATCAAAGATCCCATCTACTGCCCAAAACAGCAATTCAAATGTGCTGAAACAAGCTACATAAGCAACATGCTTCGACTCCAATGCTACTTTCCCTCCTCCACCACCACCACTTAAGGATTAACTCTGCCTCTGCTCATCATGCAGCACTGAAGGTACACACTCTGTCAATCAATGTTCCCTGTAAGTGTTCATGTGTGTGAGCAAACGCAAAAAGTCCCTGAGCATTGAGTGGAGCCCATGTGAGCAACATCAGACGTGCACACTGTGGCTACACCAGCAGCACACCTGTCCCAAACTTGACTAAATAAAAACTTTAATCTCCATCCATCCATCCATTTTTTACCGCTTGTCCCTTTCGGGGTCGCTGGAGCCTATCCCAGCTGCATTCAGGCGGAAGGCGGGGTACACACCCAAGTCCCCACCCATCGCAGGGCCAACACAGATAGACAGACAACATTCTCTTATTATTATAATCAAATTACAGCAGTCATTTCCATTTCTAATATAAGTGTTTAGGCCCACTTACAATGACAATAACAACAATTATTGTTTTTCATGAACTGTGTACTTGTATTGTTTGTCTGGGTGGAGGTCCTGCTTTGGAAATAATTTGTACCCCTTTCAGACATTGCATTTAGTTCCCATTAAAACATTCACATGTTGCACAATGAGATGTAAGCAGGGGATCATGTGTACATTCCTGCAACTTAATATATTTTTATTAGTATTTATTTACTATACTAACAGCATTTAATGATTAATATTTATAAATTAAGATTCCTAATAAATGACACTAGAATAAGCACACATTTGATTGGTAAATCATAGTGTAACGACCTGGAATGACACTTTATGTGTGGTGTTGGAGTTGTCTGACTTTTTGTGTGGCTGTAAACGCATCACTGGCTAAGTGCCATATGTGCATGTGTTGGCGCAAGTGAGAAAGAGCGAGCGGCTGCTGTTGATATAACAAAGTTGCTTTTGGTCCGGTTTGTACTGCAGAAAATGACCACTTGTGCTAGATATCATTTTTTTACTAATGTTTTGGTGATGTGTTTATGGCCGACAATAAAGAGTTTTGCTCAGTAAAGTGATGGATGGAGTTCAAGTCCTCAAAGCGTCTCGACAGACATTACAATATTTGAACAATGATGACGAAAACTGTTTTCTCTGTCGTGTCCGTGTGTCGAAAATTGTTATGCACTTATTTTTTTATTTGATTTTGTGCGTGGCATAGATTTGCCGTGTGCAGAGGACGCTGGAGCAGTGCGCAATTGCACATGCGCGCACCTTAGAGGGAACGTTGCTGTCAATTCTCTTGTATACTCTTTCATTCTAGACTTCTAGAGCAGTGGTCCCCAACCACCGGGCCGCGGCCCGGTACCGGTACCGCGGCCGCACAACAAATAAAAATAAATAAATAAATAAATATATATATTTTTTAAATTAAATCAACATAAAAAACACAATATATACATTATATATCAATATAAATCAATACATTCTGCAGGGATACAGTCCGTAAGCACACATGATTGTATTTCTTTATGACAAAAAAAACAAAACCAAAAAAAAAAGTTTTTTTTTACAAGTACAAAAAGGTTGGGGACCACTGTTCTAGAGTGTTTGATTATCACATCACTCTAAATGTATAGACTATAAAGTTCACAAACATAAAGAGGGATGCTAGAGGGCCAGGCCAATCTTTCCTTATCTGTAAACTAAAACTGGGGAAATGTGTAGAGTGTCCTGGGCTTCAGACATGATTTTGTGTCAGAATTCCTTGAGGAAAAAATGCATGGTTAGGCTTTGTGTATGTAGTGTGTGCCTTTCTTGCTTTACAGCTAAGCTGTTATTATGCTGTTTGTTACTTATGTATGTTATGTTGCAGCTATTTAAAATAGTTTTGTCAATTTGTTCTGGCCAAAAACAAATTGGCCCTTTGAAACATATCTTTGTCTTTGTGTGTTGAATGTAGAGCACATTGCTTAGCAGAGTTCAGTGATGCAAATGCATGTCAAGTTGATCAACACATTGTATTATTCTCCAGTGCAGGGGTCACCAACGCGGTGCCCGCGGGCACCAGGTAGCCCGTAAGGACCAGATGAGTAGCCCGCCGGCCTGTTCTAAAAATAGCTCAAATAGCAGCACTTACCAGTGAGCTGCCTCTATTTTTTAAATTGTATTTATTTACTAGCAAGCTGGTCTCGCTTTGCTCGACATTTTTAATTCCAAAAGAGACAAAACTCAAATAGAATGTGAAAATCCAAGAAAATATTTTAAAGACTTGGTCTTCACTTGTTTAAATAAATTCATTAATTTTTTTACTTTGCTTCTTATAACTTTCAGAAAGACAATTTTAGAGAAAAAATACAACCTTAAAAATGATTTTAGGATTTTTAAACACATATACCTTTTTACCTTTTGAATTCCTTCCTCTTCTTTCCTGACAATTTAAATCAATGTTCAAGTAAATGTATTTTTTTTATTGTAAAGAATAATAAATACATTTTAATTTAATTCTTCATTTTAGCTTCTGTTTTTTCGATGAAGAATATTTGTGAAATATTTCTTCAAACTTATTATGATTAAAATTCCAAAAAAATATTCTGGCAAATCTAGAAAATCTGTAGAATCAAATTTAAATCCTATTTCAAGGTCTTTTGAATTTCTTTTAAAATTTTTGCTCTGGAAAATCTAGAAGAAATAATGATTTGTCTTTGTTAGAAATATAGCTTGGTCCAATTTGTTATATATTCTAACAAAGTGTAGATTAGATTTTAACCTATTTAAAACATGTCATCAAAATTTTTAAATTAATATTAATTAGGAAAAATTACTAATGATGTTCCATAAATTCTTTTTTTAAGTTTTTCTCTTCTTTTTTTCGGTTGAATTTTGAATTTTAAAGAGTCGAAATTGAAGATAAACTATGTTTCAAAATTTAATTGTCATTTTTTTCGTGTTTTCTCCTCTTTTAAACCGTTCGATTAAGTGTAAATATCATTAATTATTAATAATAACATAGAGTTAAAGGTAAATTGAGCAAATTGGCTATTTCTGGCAATTTATTGAAGTGTGTATCAAACTGGTAGCCCTTCGCATTAATCACTACCCAAGAAGTAGCTCTTGCTTTCTAAAAGGTTGGTGACCCCTGCTCCAGTGCAATAACAGTACTGAAATGAAGTCTAAAAGGGCATTAATGGGAGCTTTAAAAAAAAAAAGAAGTAACTAAATAGTTACTTTTCACAGTAACGCATTACTTTTTGGTGTAAGTAACTGAGTTAGTAACTGACTTACTTTTAAAATGAAGTAACTAGTAACTGTAACTAGTTACTGGTTTTCAGTAACTAACCCAACACTGGTGATAGTAACCTGGCTCTTTAGCATTAAGCTAATGTTACATGATTCGGCAATTGTACTCCCACGGTCCCACCTGTTGTAATGCAGTAGTTTTTCCAATAGATGGCACTGTTGTACTGTTTATCATTTTCATTCCACTTTGTATGCACTTGCTCTCTGTGTGTTTGCCAGTCAATAAAAATTCTGCCAAAGAACAGGTTATGGGCCCAGATCGTCGCTAAAAAGTTGTTGTGCACGGACTTTGTGTGAAGATAAACGGTATTGTGGGAACTCACAATGGAGGATAAGATGTTTATTGACAGACTGAGCGGACCAGAGAATTGGGCAACATGGAAGTTTCAGATGGAACACTTGCTAAAGGCTAAAGGACTATGAGGCATGCTAATGGAGACGGAGACGCTAGCCGCAGATGCTAATGCAGCAACACAGGTGGAATTCACAAGACGGAGAGAGAAAGCGTTCTCTATGTTAGTGCTAAATGTAAGTACACCCCAGTTGTACCTGATAACAAACTGTCAAACTCCCAAAGAGGCGTGGACCACGCTGAAAGCCCATTTTGAGAGGGATACTTTGGCTAATAAACTGTTTCTGAAGAAAATATATTTCAGATGTGAAATGAAGGAAGGAGAGGCTTTAACTGATCATTTAAAACCAATGAAGGAGCTAACTGATCAGCTATCGGCAATTGGATCTGTAATTGAGGAGGAAGACCAAATTGTAACACTGTTGGGTAGCTTGCCACCAAGTTATGCTACAATTGTCACTGCACTAGAAACAAAGATTGACAGCCTGACACTGAAGTTTGTTCAGCAAGCATTAATAAATGAAGAGCAAAAGCGAGTGAATGCTAATGATTCCAGTGGTGCTACGTCAGGTGGTGCATCCGCCATGTCATCACAATTTCGGGGAAGTGTGCAGGATAGCTCCAAGATAGTGGGAGTAGCAGACAAAAGCAAATGGAGATGTTACAAATGTGGTAGAGAAGGCCATATCAAGCGTGAATGTCCAACCTTGAAAAACAAACCAAAAAAGACATTTCACAAGGCTAAGCACATGATGTGTGAGGATGAAGAAGATTCCTCTGAAAGTGCCTTTGTGATCAGGGATGCAAACAGTGACAGACCACAACAGGCTGAGTGGTTAATTGATTCTGGAGCATCAAAACACATGACGTGTGATAAAGGCATTATTAAAGAATACCAGCAGTTCACGAAATCACAGTCTGTGAAACTGGGTGACGGCAGGGTGGTTGACGCCCTAGGAATTGGAAATGTCAACCTGAAAATGACTTTTAAATTAAGTGATGTAAAAAATGTCACAATGTATGATGTGCTGTATGTTCCAAAGCTGTCTGGGAATGTATTCTCAGTGGGAGCTGCTACCAAGAAAGGGAATACAGTGCAGTTCAGAAAGTCTCGTTGCTACATACGTGGAAAAAGTGGAACAATTCAAGGAATGGGAACACAAAGAGCTGATGGACTATATCAGCTGGATATTAAAGGAAGTGAAACTGTATGTCACAGTGCTTCTGTAGCGGCCAGCCTGTGGCACCAGCGCCTTGGTCACACTACCAAGCTTAAAGAACTCAAAGATCTGGTGAACGGAGTGAACTTTTCTGCAGATAAAGAGATTCCCTTCTGTGAAGGATGTGTGGAAGGCAAGTTGGCGAAAAAGCCATTCAAGTCGATTGGAGGAATTCGTTCCAAACGCAAGATGCAGCTGATTCACAGTGATGTCTGTGGTCCCATGCAGACTGAATCTATAGGTGGAGCAAAATATTTTGTGACTTTCATTGATGATTACACAAGATGCTGCAAGGTATACTTCTTGAAACAGAAAAATGAGGTGCTAAGCAAATTCAAGGAATTTGAGAGAACATTCTCAAATGAGTCTGGTCTAAGCGTCACAAGGCTGAGGACAGATAATGGTGGTGAGTACACATCAAAGGAGTTTCAAGAATATTTGAAGTCTCAAGGCATCCACCATGAAATGACTGTACCTCACTCACCACAACAAAATGGTGTTGCAGAAAGAAAAAACAGGACATTAGTTGAAGCAGCTAGAAGCATGCTGTCACATGCAAAGTTGCCAAAAACGTTCTGGCCAGAGGCTGTAGCCACCGCAGCTTACATACAGAACAGGCTGCCCACAGCGGTTCTGAAGGAAGAAACACCCTATGAGAAATGGTGTGGAAAGAAACCTGACATGAGTCACATGAAGGTGTTTGGCTGTATTGCTTATGCACATATCCCAGATGAAGAAAGAAGAAAACTGGACAAAAAGGCTGTAAAGCTTCGTTTTGTGGGATATGCAAACAATGCCAAGGGATATCGCCTGTATGATGAAGAGAAGAGAAGGATTCTAATCCGTCGTGATGTCATCTTCGATGAATCAAACTTCAGCTGGAAGCAGGAAATGAAAGTATTCTGTTCAGAGAATGAGATAACCATACAAACAGATGAGAATGAAACACAACATGATGAAGTCACAGTTGACAGCACTGTCAGAACAAGTGGAAGAATCAGAAAGGCTCCAAGGAGATTTGGATATGATGAGTTTGTTGATATGGTGACTGTTGATCATCATGCCAATATGTGTCGTGTGACAGAGCCAATCACACTAAAAGAAGCATTGGTGAGTCCTAATGCAAAAGAATGTCAGGAGGCGGCTGACTTGGAATATGAGTCACTGCTTGAAAATGAGACGTGGGACTTGGTGAATTTACCAAGAGAAAGAAAGGCAGTAGGATCGAGATGGGTGTTTAAAGTCAAGCATCATAGTGATGGAAGAGTGGAGAGATACAAGTGCAGGCTCGTTGCCAAGGGCTACTCACAGTTGTATGTTGCTGACTATGATGAAACATTTTCACCTGTGGTACGTTTCAGCTCTATTCGTACATTATTGTCCTTTGCCATTCAAAACAATTTACATGTACACCAGATGGATGTTGTAACTGCATTCCTTAATGGGCACTTGGAAGAAGAAATCTACATGGAGCAGCCATAGGGCTACATCAAACCAGGGCAGGAACACCTGGTATGCAAACTAAAAAAATCAATCTATGGACTGAAGCAGTCTCCTCGCTGTTGGAGCAAGGCTTTCACAGAGTTTATGATGGAAATTGGATTCAAGCAAAGCACATCAGACCCCTGTGTGTTCGTGAGATCAAGAAAAGAGCTTGAGATACTCGCAGTTTACGTCGATGATTTGATTGTGATAACAAAGTCAACTGAGAGCATGAACGAGCTCAAAGTGGCTCTCAAGGAGCGCTACAAGATGAAAGACATGGGAGAGCTGTCCTATATCCTGGGCATCTCTGTGATCCAAGATAAAGAGAAGAATCGTGTAATTCTTCATCAGAAGCATTACATCGAAGCCATACTTCAGAAATATGGAATGGATAATGCAAATCCTGTGGCAACTCCTGCTGATGCCAATGTCAAATTGAGAAAGAGTGATGGTGTCAGTAAGCAAGTGGACCAGCATACCTATCAGTCAATGGTGGGAAGTCTACTGTATGCTGAAATGGCCACACGACCAGACATAGCTCAAGCAGTGAGTGCTGTGTCAAAGTTCAACGCAAATCCAGATGCTGCACATCTGACCGCTGTGAAGAGGATACTTCGATACTTGAAAGGGACAGTGAACTTTGCTCTCAAATATGAGCAGTCAGACTCTGGAGCTTTGATTGGATTCTCAGATGCTGACTGGGCTGGAGATCAGGATGACCGACGCTCAACAACAGGCAACGTTTTTCTACTGAGTGGAGGAGCAGTGAGCTGGCTCAGCAAGAAACAAGCAACAGTTGCACTTTCAACAGCAGAAGCGGAGTACATCGCACTCAGTCAAGCCGCTCAAGAAGGAATCTGGCTAAAAAGATTACTGAGTGATCTCGGAGTGAAAACTATGTCCACAGTGATCCTGGAAGACAACCAAGGAGCCATCGCAATCGCGAAGAATCCTGTGAACCACTCCAGGACCAAAGACATAGACATTCGCTATCACTACATCCGTGAATGTGTGCAGAATGGACAAATAGAACTGCAATATTGTCCGACGGATATACTTACCAAACCACTGCCTAGACAGAAGTTTGAATATCTCAGAGGTGAGATTGGACTTTTCCCTATTTAGATAAAGTGGTTAGTTGTGCTTGACAGGTGTACGCCGAACGCTGCCTGATCAAAGCAAGTTAAAAAAGAAAAAAATGTGTGACAGAGTTTCAGTGAAATTATTGTAAACAAACTAAAAGAGTTCCTGTGAAAACAATGTAAAAAACAAAAATATTTTGTTGTTGTTGTTTGACATATTATTGTAAAGGAGAGCACGGCTCTATAATATTATTTAAAGGGACTTTGTCATTGAAAAAACTAAGTGGGAGTGTTGTAATGCAGTAGTTTTTCCAATAGATGGCACTGTTGTACTGTTTATCATTTTCATTCCACGTTGTATGCACTTGCTCTCTGTGTGTTTGCCAGTTAATAAAAACTCTGCCAAAGAACACCACCTTACATTCCTCAGAGACATTTGTATTAGATCTTTTAAGCAGGTGTTTTTTGTTTACATTGTTATTGCCTTCTGGTTAGCTAATGTTTGCCCTGCAGGTAATAGTCACTTTTCCACCCCTTTATATATTAGGTATAGTTGTAAGCCTAGTTGTTAAAGTGCACATCATTAATGTTAATTAAGCAATATCACATGAGAGGGAATGCTGTTTTTTAATTTGAGCACTGCTGTGATTCGGTTAAAGATAATCATAACATAACATTCTCATATAATATATTATACTGTTACTTTGCATTCTGCTATTCAGCATTTCACTGTAATGATGACAATAAATTGTTAGATATTCATTTTTTATTTTTTGTATTCATTTATTTATTCATATTTTTTTTTATCTTGTTAACTATTCTGATTGTTAATTTGCTTTCTTTAAGTAAAAAAAAAGGTCAAAGACAAAGCTATTCGGTTTCTTGTGAGTATATACACTTCACTGCCGATGTGGGGGGGCGCCACCTAAAATCTTGCCTAGGGCGCCAGATTGGTTAGGGCTGGGCCTGGCCAACAATCTCTTATTTGTTCAAACAACACAACAACAGCCAGCTTACTGCCAATGCCTGCACACACACACACACACACACACACACACACACACACACACACACACACACACACACACACACACACACACACACACACACACACACACACGCACACACACACGCACACACACACACACCACACACACACACACACACACACACACACACACACACACACACACACACACACACAAAAGTCCCTTTGCCTTTGGTGATCTCCAAAACGTTACCAACCATGTTGCTAGGATAAAAAGCAAACCAAGGAAAATCCTTTATACCTTGTGTTCCTGTATCGGTGAATAATTGTGGTATTTTTTTGAATAGTCGGGGAGTTTTGGAGTTGTTACAGGCAATCCTTTATTAGCTTATGTCCTGGTTGTGCCTTCTCCTCAGCTGTATTATACGTCATCACAGTTAAAAACTTGCTGCGGTAGAAACCCCTTCGCCGATAAAATCTAGAAGTGCTTGATAGAGCGTGAGCCTTTTTACAAATGATAGCCTCGGAAATGTTGTTACCTGCTAGCTGCTTCTCATTTACCCACACGAGCAAAAACTTTCCGACCTGGTCTTACTCTTTCTCTTTATCCTTGCAAAGATATTTACGGTAACCCCTTTGGTTAAGTCAGCAACCGTAGAAACATCCTTTTTTTAATGGTTGCAATTGTGGACTTGTTTCTTCCATATTTGCAAGCCAACCCGTGCGTCGCCATGTCGTCCTTGCAAAAATGGAAACAGGATGTGATTTAGGGGCCCTGCCTCTTCAAAAGTTTTGTGCCCGTATATACAGAAAGGAATATCATCAAAATGGTAGCCCCCATAAGGCTTCCAGGGGTACACAAAATTAATGAATGAATGAAGCGTTCGTACGTCGAGACATTGTTCTCACACAGAGGCATATTTAGCTTGATTTAAAAAAGGTTTGTAGACTGAAAAGGTCGCAACTAGAGGCGTTCATAAATCGAAGTTCCACTGTATAACTTTTGCATCTTAATTTCACCTTCTCTAAACATTGAAATGTATTCGTCCAACTGTTGAATGTTTCACCACAACTGATGTTCTCTAACAAGAAAGTGAACAGGTGTATGACCAATGAATGATCAATAAATATAAGAATAATTATTTAAACATAATTATCTTTACACCAAAGATGAACAATGGATCAATACAACTTCTCAAAGCCTTGAAACAGTAAGGCAAGTGACCACTGAAGTAAGATCAGCAGAGATACATACAAGCCAGAAGAGTCACTAAAACACGTACAACTGCAGTAGCATTGTAACTAATTTCTACAACATGTGATTGTTTATTTTCTTCTTGTAGGGTATTCGGGGCAAACATCATCCCCCATCCCTTTAGACAATGTCTCTCATCCAGAATGTCAACAGTCAAGCTTCCCTGTGTATGGAAAGCTAGACTCAAGTAAGGTAAGGACCAAATTTATGAACGTATCCCTTTTGCACTGGAAGAAATAGGCAAATGTTTTCACTTCCATATTTTCATTGAAAAATTCAATAAGTCATACCCAAAAGACTTTCAACATAAAACAAATAACTGTATCAAAGGTTTTCTATATAATGAATACCTTGAAGAATTCCAAAGCTGAGGACAAATACAATCTTGATGCTGGATTCCATGAAAGTATAAGAATTCAGAAGCATTGGTATGTCCAATCATTAAATTAATAAATTAATCAATTAAACATAAGACTGTCTGAGGGGACTAAAAGAAATACACCTAGTGTATAAGTCAGAGGTGACAGAAGTGATACAAATAATTACAGGCCAATTATTATACTCCCAGTGTTGTCAAAAAATATTTGAAAAATGGGTTGCAAAACAACTAATCGAACATCTCAATGATGTCCAAACCCCTTTACTCCCCATTACATTTGGATTTTGTGCAAATCATTCAACTGAATCAGCAATAACAATATATATTTTTAAATGTTACATGTATGTAAATCTGATAAAAATAAATAAATATGTAGGTACAGTTTTTTATTTATTTGAGAAAACCAATTGATTCTGTGGACAATAATGTAATTTTATCAAAATTATTATATTTAAATTTTTCCACAAATGCCACAAAATGGATGGAATAGTATTTATCAAACAGAACCCAATGCACTATCCTAAATAGGGTAAAACCTACTACTCAGTGGCCTAGTGGTTAGAGTTCAAACCCCGGCTGAGTCATACCAAAGACTATAAAAATGGGACCCATTACCTCCCTGTTTGGCACTCAGCGTCAAGGATTGGAATTGGGGGTTAAATCACCAAAAATGATCACTGCTCCCCTCACCTCCCAGGGGGTGAACAAGGGGATGGGTCAAATGCAAAGGACAAATTTCACCACACCTAGTGTGTGTGTGACAATCATTGGTACTTTAACTTAACTTAAATCATACTTTCAAGATTGTCCTGTAAGGGTACCACAATGATACATTTTGGGCCCCATTTTACTGTATATTCCTTGTATATTAACAATCTTCCTGATATTTTTAAAAGTGTAGACATACAGTTATACGCAGATTATGCAGTAATATTTACAAGTTCTAAAACTAATGAAGAAGCTGCTTAGATACTCTCATCTTACACTTGTTCAAGTCTGTCTAACGACGTCCTGCCTTCTAAACACACAGAAAACGGTTTGTATGTTTTTCTAAAAAAACAAAAAAAAACACATTACTCAGTTGGAAATAAACAACAAAAGGTGGTAAAGGAACTTAAATACAGAGGAGTAACATTAAATTGGACTCAGTCCTTTCTTTCAGAAAACATATCACAATGGTGTCCAAGACAAATATATATAACACACATCATTTTAATCAAATAAGAATGTCTTTAACTGATAAAGCTGCCATGATGTTTCTGCTTTGCATGATATTTCCTTACATAAATGATTGTATAACTAGCTGGTAGAACAAACCTGAAACCAATAGAATTACTCTACAAAAAAGCTTTGACAATTTTGGACAATAAATATTTTACTTACCATCTCTATAATATCCTTTACAAATACAATCAACTAAGCTTTGATCATAAAAAAAAAAAAAAAGAAAAAAAGAAAAAACGCCTGTCGCTCCAGCACCGCCGCGACCCCGAGAGGGACACGCGGTAGAAAATGGATGGATGGATGTCTAATATATACATGTCTACATGGATTAGTTCCGCCCCCACTAAATGATGACATTACTGTAAACTACCACAGGGAATCCTCCAGCTTTGAAATATTCAATTAAGGGACTGTTTTAAAAGTAACCAGATTTGTGATCACACAAATTAATAAACACAATGATAAAAGGTCATCTGTATTTTTTTACATCCTGACATTTTGTTTTGTTTATGTGCATTATTACATCATGACATTTTTTTTGGACTGTGTGTAAAGCAATACATATACACTTCTCTTTTCTATTGTATTTTTATTACATTTTCATTTTTTTAGCTTTCTTTTAATTATTAATGTTAATGAATCTGTGGTGATCGTGACCTTTCTCAGTTTTTTTTATTTGATGTTAATGTTATTTAATTTCATGTACGGTATGCACCAACCTGCCTGGGGATTTCAGGTGGAAATTATCCTTTTTAAAACCTGACATATTTTCATATTACATATGTTTATTAATATGTGCTTTTCCTATAAGAATAAATCCAAATAAATTATAAATGTCAAGAAAATGGGTGGATGAATATAATTAAACTGACTAGTTACTTTCCCAAAAAATAAATTACTTCATCATAAATAATAACAATGGATTGAATTTAAATACTGCCTTTTCCAGAGACCCAAAGCACTTGGCACTATTCATTCAGTCCACATTCACACAAAAAATGTTTTATTTGTGATTAGCCTTAATTAATTATGAGTTAACTATAGACAAAATGCGGTTTGACAGCCCTAATGATGATATAATGTAATAGTAAGTAGCATGTGGGGTTAAGAGACGTTAAATGAGATTAGAGTTAAACACACGCTGTCAGACATAATAAACAGTGTGTGTCAGTAAAGATGTTATTCCTAAAGCAAGTACATTTAGTACAAACCCCGTTTCCATATGTGTTGGGAAATTGTGTTAGATGTACGTTTGTAAATATAAACGGAATACAATGATTTGCAAATCCTTTTCAACCCATATTCAATTGAATGCACTACAAAGACAAGATATTTGATGTTCAAACTCATAAACTTTATTTTTTTTTGCAAATAATAATTAACTTAGAATTTCATGGCTGCAACACGTGCCAAAGTAGTTGGGAAAGGGCATGTTCACCACTGTGTTACATGGCCTTTCCTTTTAACAACACTCAGTAAACGTTTGGGAACTTCTCAGGTGGAATTCTTTCCCATTCTTGCTTGATGTACAGCTTAAGTTGCTCAACAGTCCGGGGGTCTCCATTGTGGTATTTTAGGCTTCATAATGCGCTACACATTTTCAATGGGAGACAGGTCTGGACTACAGGCAGGCCAGTCTAGTACCCGCACTCTTTTACTATGAAGCCACGTTGATGTAACAAGTGGCTTGGCATTGTCTTGCTGAAATAAGCAGGGGCGTCCATGGTAACGTTGCTTGGATGGCAACATATGTTGCTCCAAAACCTGTATGTACCTTTCAGCATTAATGGCGCCTTCACAGATGTGTAAGTTACCCATGTCTTGGGCACTGATACACCCCCATACCATCCCAGATGCTGGCTTTTCAACTTTGCGCCTATAACAATCCGGATGGTTCTTTTCCTCTTTGGTCCGGAGGACACAACGTCCACAGTTTCCAAAAACAATTTGGAATGTGGACTCGTCAGACCACAGAACACTTTTCCACTTTGTATCAGTCCATCTTAGATGAGCTCAGGCCCAGCGAAGCCGACGGCGTTTCTGGGTGTTGTTGATAAACGGTTTTCGCCTTGCATAGGAGAGTTTTAACTTGCACTTACAGATGTAGCGACCAGCTGTAGTTACTGACAGTGGGTTTCTGAAGTGTTCCTGAGCCCATGTGGTGATATCCTTTACACACTGATGTCGCTTGTTGATGCAGTACAGCCTGAGGGATGGAAGGTCTCGGGCTTAGCTGCTTACGTGCAGTGATTTCTCCAGATTCTCTGGACCCTTTGATGATATTACGGACCGTAGATGGTGAAATCCCTAAATTCCTTGCAATAGCTGGTTGAGAAAGCTTTTTCTTAAACTGTTCAACAATTTGCTCACACATTTGTTGACAAAGTGGTGACCCTCGCCCCATCCTTGTTTGTGAATGACTGAGCATTTCATGGAATCTACTTTTATACCCAATCATGGCACCCACCTGTTCCCAATTTGCCTGTTCACCTGTGGGATGTTCCAAATAAGTGTTTGATGAGCATTCCTCAACTTTATCCGTATTTATTGCCACCTTTCCCAACTTCTTTGTCACGTGTTGCTGTCATCAAATTCTAAAGTTAATGATTATTTGCAAAAAAAAAAAGTTTATCAGTTTGAACATCAAATATGTTGTCTTTCTTCGACTTCCTTTTTATTGTCATTCAAATTTGAATTTTACAGCACAGATAAGAACGAAATTTCGTTACATAAGCTCATGGTAGTGCAGGATAAAAAAAGCAATAAGGTGCATATATAAATAAATAAATATATATAAATAATATATAATATATATATAAAATAAATAAATATATATATAAATATATATAAATAAATAAATAGATTACTGTACAGATAAATATATTGCACTTTTTCACATGCGTCCACGTTTATGGATGTATGTTATATTGTCTTTTTTATTATAGCATATTCAACTGAATATGGGTTGAAAATGATTTGCAAATCATTGTATTCCGTTTATATTTACATCTAACACAATTTCCCAACTCATATAGAAATGGGGTTTGTACATTGTACATTACGGTATATGGAGTCGATGATTCAGGAGATGTTTTTGAGCATAACGTTTGTGTGACGCGCATGTTGTGTATTGTGCAGCAAACGAAGAGCAGGAGGATAACTCACATCTCAGCTGAGCAGAAGAGGCGTTTCAATATCAAACTGGGATTTGACACTCTACATAACCTTGTGACAACACTCAGCTCTCAGCCCAGCATAAAGGTGCTGAGAAAGGACACACAGATGGAAAAAAAAAAACTGTGTGCTATATTGTTTTAATGCAGCATCTTGTCTGTGGTTCAGTTCAGCAAAGCCACCACGCTGCAGAAGACTGCAAAGCACATCAGCAAAATGCAGCAGGAGAGATCTCTGTTGCAGGAGGAGGTGCGGCGACTTCAAGATGAGATCCAACATCTGAACTCTGCCATCAAGTAAGACTTAGCTTGGTTGGACTTCTGCATGTGGGTATGTGCTAGTCCATCAATACTGATAGATAACATTTAGCAGACCAGCAATAGATCCAATACAAGAGTTACTTCCAAAATCATACTTTTACAAAGATAATAATGCTCATATAGACGAGAGAGCTCTGAAAGTTTGTGTGTGTGTGTGTGTGTGTGTGTGTGTGTGTGTGTGTGTGTGTGTGTGTGTGTGTGTGTGTGTGTGTGTGTGTGTGTGTGTGCGCATGCACGGACGTAATTAACATGATCACTACAATGTCATGTTTTGCTAAACATTGTCATATGTATAGCATCAGTTTGGCATCCTAGTCCCATCATTCCATGCAGTGATTGCTGTGATAGCTGAGTGTTAATAAATACACCACAAAACGCACTCTTGATGTCAAAGCGCGTCATCAACACAAAATAATTATTACTCCCCCCTCAGCGGCGAAAGCAGGACAACAAATATCAAAAAATCATTGCGCTGCGCACAAGCACCAAAGAACAGCACCATCATGCCAGGAAAGCAGGAAGGACCACCAGACTTTTTTTGTTTGCTTCTTAAATTCAGCTTTAGACACTGATACTTTTTATCCGAAGAGAACAATGTATTGGACTAGGTTTTGTTGCACAGTTTCTTCGTGCTGGTATATGCTGACATGGGAACTTTGTGCACTTGAGGTGTTTTCTGAAAACCACTGGTTGGATTGTTTGTGTTTGATCTATGCTGGCTGTATTAGTTTATTTCAAACGCAATGTGCTTGGATGAATGATGAATAGTATTCAAACAACTTCAACTTTAAATACGAAAAGAGACAAAATGGAAATTCAGTTGGCAACTAAGACTAAAGTGTGCAGAAAGCAGGGATCGTCACCTGTGACAATTCCTGGCCATGCCAGGCGGACAACAGCAGCAGGTGGACGCTGCACCGTAAGAAGCTCTCCTGTATTTTATTAATACATTGAGTAATCAAACAAGAGTCAAAGTAGTTTGTATCCTTTGTGGTATGCTGGCATATTTAAATTTTAAATATATATAAAATATATAAATATACCTGTGTATATTATTTATCATGAAACTCTAATCTCAACAAGGCCCGCTAGCGCAAGCCACTGACAGAGAGCGAGCAGAAGAGAGACTTTGCGAAACTGCCATGCTGCCTTGAGATAAAGAATGGTGACATTTACCGCCACCCACAGGACACAGTAGAGCAGTGTTTCTTAACAATAGGCCGCAAGCTCACCCTAGAGCAGGGGTCCTCAAGTACAAATCTTGAAGGTCCACAAATGTTATTTTGAAACAGGCTGGGTCCGTTTATTATCGGTCAAACTTATATAGTACCAGGAGGTAGGTAGTAGTTGAACATTTTCTTAAAATTAACAAAAATAAAATAAATATCCAATAAAATACATGAAAGATTTTCTTTGAAACAAAAATAAATAAGAACTTAAATAAAATAAATATTTCAGTACGTCTGGTAGCTGTGGCATCAGAGTGGGATTTGATTTATTTTAGCTGTCATTTCCTCCTTTTCTTTGCCTTCAAACATGGCACCCATCACTTCAGTCAAGCATTATTTAATTATTTCTGCACCAGAGAATGGCTTCTTGTGTTTACCCAAAACCCATGCCACTCTGAGTGAGCACTCTGTTGCTATTTGTTGTTGTGTGATACATTTTACAAAAATATTGCTTGATGTTTCATATGACTTTTTCAGCCTCGTGATTTCTTTTTTTCTTAGCTCTGAATCATGAGGAAATGTCTCTTCAAATTTGCGGTGCTCTTTCAGATAGTGACGTTTCAGATTTTCACTTTTCACCAGAGCAACAGTACTGTAGCATATTAGACACATTGGTCTGGTACTTGCAGTAGGTAGGATGAAAACATATTCCTCTGTCCATTCTTCCTTGAAACGTCGGTTTTCCCTCTCCACCTTTTTTTTTACCAGCCTGAGCCAACTTGGAGCATGCCATTGTGATTTGATTCACATTCAGTGACTGACGAGTGAACAGTTAGCGAAGTAGCGATACGAGACAACTGTGTGCCTGCAGCGAAAGGTTCCATGCATGACGCATGATCGCTGTATATGACCCAGGTGCCTGGTAACAGCCTATCAGCGCGTCGTTGTGATAGAAATGACAACCCATACTCTGATTGGCTGATTCCGCAGCCAATCAGAGTGGCGTTCTCTCGCTTTCACTCCGTCTCTCGCTCTGAGAGACGGAGTGAGTGAGAAGTGTAAACGAAACGTGGAGATATTTGACTAAAAACAACAAAGAACGTTGACTTGCGCTAGCGATAACTCAAAGATAAATACAATTCTTATTTTTTATAATAATTATAAAAAAATAAAAAAAGTTTTTTTTTTTTTTAAATTTTTTTTTTTACTATAATTCGTGCTAGGTCCGGACGGACACGATGCTGGGTCCGGACATGGACCGTGGTCCGCCTGTTGAGGATCACTGCCCTAGGGGGCCGCCAAAAAATATATGTTTTTCAACTGTTTTCCGTATGGGCCGTAGCAACTCAGTTGTAACACAGTTTTCCACCATGTGTGGCAGTAATAACAATATCAAACAGACAGATAAAGTCTCCAGCTAAAGTCATAGAGAAGTTTCTTAAGTGCAAAAATTATAACTAAATTCTGAAACTGCATTTTTATTTGCACTTAAATGTTATTGACAGTTCAGTGAAGAACCATATTCATTATTAATTTGGTTTATTTATTTTAGCGCAACATAATTGTATGTGGTAGCATAGTGGCGGAGTGGTCAGCGCGCATGCCTCACAGCGAGAAGGTCCTGGATTCGATTCCCGTGCTTGAGGTCTTTATGTGTAGAGTTTGCCGTTCTCCAATACAATTAATATTAAGAGTAAGATCATTAATTCAGTGTTAAAACCTGAGTGAGCTCTGTGTTAACGTGTGTTGTTCTCCAATGAACACTTTACGACAGTTCTATGTTTCCCTTTACGGCTATTCATGCTGGAGGCGGGGCAGTGGGGGCTGCTGGGAGATGGCATGTAATGGAGGGAACTATGTTGACATGTCGGCTGCCTCGGTGTCTGAATAAAACTCAATATACTTAATATACGTTGTGTCTACTAAGTCTATATCAACATTGGTAGCAGAGGATGGTTTGAAGATGGCTGCGAACTACAGAGTACCGCCGAAGTTTGACGAAACCAGGCCGTATGAATGTTGGAAAAATGAAGTTAACATATGGGCACGAGTTACCGAACTCGACAAGAAGAAGCAGGCGCTTGCTGTGGCTTTGGGTCTGGAAGGACGAGCCAAGGATATCGCTATGGAGATACCAGCAGACGACTTGGACAAAGACACTGGTATGGCGACATTACTAGCAAAACTGGACGGTGTGTTTCAGCAAGAAGAAAAGGACCGCGCGTACGAAGCGTATTCCCAGTTTGATCGTTTAATGAAAGACAGTTCCGTTTCAATGGCAGACTACATAATTGACTTTGAGCAGCGATACAATCGAATTAAAAAGTACGACATGGCGCTTCCAGATGCTGTGTTAGCCTTCAAGTTGTTGGACACGGCCTGCCTCGATGAGAAAAACAGACAACTTGCACTAACGGCGTGCCCCGACCTAAAGTTTGCGTCCATGAAGTCGGCACTCAAGCGGATTTTTGGAGCGAAAACGGCGCCAGGTTTGTCGCACGGGATTCAACTAAACCAAGATGCAGCTTTCTTCACTGAACAACGACAACGACAAGGACAGGGAAGACGGAACACGTTTCAACAGAAGAGTGAAAGGACACCGTTGCCGGGCACCAACCCATTGGATAAGTTCGGTAAGCGTTCAAGATGTGCCGTTTGTCAAAGCACATTTCATTGGGCCAAGGACTGTCCTTACAAGAAGAACGAACAAGTAAGACTAACAGAAGACGAAAATGTAGAAGAAGTTAACATAACGTTGTTGACAAATGACCCTATGTCTGACGCTGAGATTTTCATAACTGAATCCCTGGGATCAGCCATCATAGACACGGCATGCACTCGTACAGTATGTGGGGAGAAATGGCTTGACAGTTATGTTAGTTGTCTCAGTCAAGAGCAGACAGACAAAATGATGAGGACAGAAAACACCAGTTCAAGACCATTTCGTTTTGGAGATGGCAACTTAGTATATTCCACCAGAAAAGTGAAACTACCTGCCAAAATAGGACAAACAAAATGTCACATTGAGACAGAAGTGGTCAACGCTGACATTCCACTGCTGCTGAGTAAGTCCTCACTGAAGAAGGCAGGAACTGTTTTAGATATGGAGAATGACAGAGCAGTGATGTTTAAACAGCAGATTCCTCTTGAGTTCACCAGCTCAGGACACTACTGTGTGGACATAAGAGACAAAAACAGCACAACACAGCAAATGAAAGATGACGTGATACTTGCAGCGACAGCTGAAGATGAAGTCCTGACAGTGACAGAAAACATGTCTTCAGCCGAAAAGCGCAAAATCCTTCTCAAGCTACACAAACAGTTTGGCCACGCATCTGCAGACAGGCTGCAGAGGCTAATTCAAAGCTCGGGTAATAAAGACAAGGACTGCCTCACTATTTTGCAACAAATAGTGCATGATTGTGACATATGTCAGAGATACAGCAAAGCGAAGCCGAGGCCAGCTGTTGGTCTGCCTCTAGCTACAGAATATAATGAGACGGTGGCGGTGGACCTGCATGAGTTGGAGCCAGGAGTGTGGTATCTACATGTGATCGACCAATTCACCCGGTTCAGTGCAGGAAGCATTGTGAAGACAAAGAAGGCCTCTGAAATGGTCAACGCCCTCATCCACACATGGATAAGTGTTCACGGCCCTCCTCGTATTTTGTACAGCGACAACGGTGGAGAGTTCAATAATGAAGAGTTTCGTGACATGGCCGAAAACTTCAACATCGAGACGAGGACAACAGCAGGATACAGTCCCTGGAGCAACGGGCTGTTGGAGAGACACAATCAGACTCTCACCGACATCCTACTGAAGGTGAGACGGGAAAATGGATGTGACTGGCACACTGCCCTAGACTGGGCTCTTATGGCTAAGAACTGTATGCACAGTGTTCATGGTTATAGCCCACATCAACTGGTATTTGGTCAAAACCCTAACCTTCCCTCTGTATTAATTGATAAACTACCTGCACTCGAAGGCACTACTGTTAGTGCAAGGGTAGGACAACACATATCAGCGTTGCATGCTTCTAGGAAGGCTTTCACTGAAGCTGAATGTTCAGAGAGAATAAGGAGAGCGTTACGTAAGCAGCTCAGATCCACAGATGAAAAATATGAGACAGGAGACAAGGTCTATTACAAACGAGCTGACAGTACAGAGTGGAAGGGACCAGGGATAGTTATTGGTCAGGATGGGGCTGTTGTATTTGTAAGACATGGTGGTATCCTTGTTAGAGTACATCACTTGAGGCTTAATAAGTTACACACAACTGCTCAAAGTGAGGTTCTCGATGACACAAACAGTGAGATAATTGTACAGAATCAAGCAGCAGACAGTGAAAACACAGATGTAGTGAACAGAGCCACAGGTGGCTCATTCAGTACACAAAACACAGATGCTGATAACGAACAGGAAAGTGACAGAGAGTCCAATGCAGGAGAGGGAGCTCATTCGTTAGTGACTCATAATGATGTAATTCAAACTCAAATGGAGCACAATGTCTATAATGATAACCCTGTTATTCCTGTGTCCAGTGTCAAGGTAAAAGCGGGACATACTGTAACCTTTATGAAAAGTGATGAAAGTGTTCTATGTAAAGCAAAAGTCCTAGGTAGAGCAGGCAAAGCCACAGGAGGGTATAAAAATTGGTATAACCTGCAATTTATTGAAAATGATGGGAGTCATGGTCAAAAAGAAGCTGTTGATCTGTCACGTGTGAATAGTCTCAGCATTGAGTCCGATTCAGAAGTCATGGATGCTGATGTACTTATAACAAAAGACATATCATTTGATGAAGCTAAACAAATAGAGATTGAAAACTGGAACAATAATAATGTTTTTGAAGAAGTTGAAGATACAGGCCAAAGATGTGTTTCCACCCGTTGGGTCTGTAGTCTAAAAGAAACTGAGAACGGTATTGTGCCTAAAGCTAGACTTGTAGCCAGGGGTTTTGAAGAGTTCAATATCCAACAGGTGCAAAAAGATTCACCAACCTGTGCTTCTGAATCCCTGAGGTTATTGCTAGCAGTGATTAGCCAAAATCAGTGGAAGGTCCATTCTATGGACATTAAATCTGCCTTTTTGCAAGGCATGGAGTTATCAAGGGACATTCATGTTCACCCCCCCCAGAAGCAAACAGTAAAGGGGTGCTATGGAAACTTAAGAAATGTGTATATGGTCTTGCTGATGCATCACTTTATTGGTATAATAGAGTGAAAGAAATAATGCTGAGCACAAGTGGTAAAGTGTCACAAGTGGATCCTGCAGTCTTTTATTGGTTGGATGAACAATGCAAAGTTAAAGGGGTACTTGCATGTCATGTGGATGATTTTCTCTGGGCAGGTTCACAAAACTTTGTAACTGATGTGATTCCTCGACTGAAGTGTGCGTTCCGTGTGGGACGTGAGGAACATGATAATTTCTGCTATGTAGGAATGGACATTGCCACTGTAAATGGTGTAATTGAGATGAATCAGCAGGGCTATATTGACAACATGCAACCCATAAACATGCAGCCAGCACGTGCTATACAGAGAGATTCAGCTCTTAGTGAAACGGAAAGAGAGCAGCTGAGATCAAAAATAGGACAAATTCTTTGGGTTGCAAAACAAACTAGACCTGATGTTATGTTTGACGCTTGTATTTTGGCATCTATTCTGAAAAATGCTACTGTGCAGTCCATTCATGATGCAAATAAGGTGATTCGTAAACTTAAAGCAGGAAAGGTTACTCTGAAATTTCAACATTTGGGTAATAATGATGCTTTGAACTTGACTGTCTTCAGTGATGCCTCGCTGGGAAACTTGCCTGATGGAGGTACTCAAGGAGGGACATTGATCACTCTCATGGGGGAAAACGGGAAGTTTTCTCCTCTCTGTTGGCAATCTAAGAGGATCAGGCGTGTGGTGCGGAGCACCCTTGCGGGAGAGACACTCGCTATGTCGGATGGAATAGACAATGCTATTTTCCTTTCTACTCTTTTTTCGGAGCTCACTACTGGGACCACCAAATTAAATGCTCCCACGTTGGTCTGTGTGACTGACAATCACTCTCTTTATGATGCCCTTAAGTCCACTAAACAGGTCACAGAGAAGAGACTTCGGTTGGATATAAGCGGGATCAAGGAGCTCATTCAGAGTAAAACAATCAAAAAGGTGCTCTGGTCAGTGACAAAAGCCCAACTAGCTGACTGTCTGACGAAAAAGGGGGCATCATCCCTAGTGCTCTTGAAAGCACTATGTGAAGGACTGTGGAATCCACCCTAATTGGAATTCACCCTAATTGTTGTTTAAAAAAAAAAAAAAAAAAAAACACAGGCGAGAATGCTGATTGTATTTTGTTATTTTCTTGAATGTTTTTCAATTGCCTTTTCCCTTGTTGCACTTGGCTTTTGTTTTTCTTATTTTAAAGAAAGAAGAGGGAGATTGTTAACGTGTGTTGTTCTCCAATGAACACTTTACGACAGTTCTATGTTTCCCTTTACGGCTATTCATGCTGGAGGCGGGGCAGTGGGGGCTGCTGGGAGATGGCATGTAATGGAGGGAACTATGTTGACATGTCGGCTGCCTCGGTGTCTGAATAAAACTCAATATACTTAATATACGTTGTGTCTACTAAGTCTATATCAACACTCTGGGCCTCTCAAGGTTAAGAAAGTTCTTGGATTGAAGACCTAATAAAGTTTATTGTTATTGTATGCTCGTGAAAATTACCATATGTCTTTACTTACCCAACAATTCAATAAAATAAAAACATAAAACAATACAAAGCGATGCTAGATCACTAGCTGCTCACATACACAAAACAAGCTGATGAACTTTAAAGTCTTACACTGTATGTCACAGTATCTCAACTCTTGACTGTGTTTTTCGTTACAGTTCATGCCAGCAGCAGCTACCAGCCACCGGCGTGCCCATTACACGCCAGCACTTTGACCACATGAGGAAAAAGTTCAGAGAGTACGTCCAGACACAGACTCTGCAAAACTGGAAGTTCTGGATTGTATCCTTACTGTGGTAATAATACATTAGGTTAGACACAGTATACATACTTTTTAAGAAGACACAGTTATAAGAACTGTGTATATACTCAGCTGTACTCAGCAGTGTTTCAATGTATGACATCATTGGTTATGTGTGCTGAAATTAATGGTTCGATAAGAAAATATTATCAAACATTTAGTCTGACATTACATTTAGTATCATTTGCTAAAGGTTTGCATGTATTAGAACACGTGCAAATTTGATAGCACGGAAAGATATTCTACTAAATCCGGATTGTGTCTGTTAAATAATCAGAATAGTTAACAATCCATTCAGTGTGTTTGTCTTCATGTATATGCAGAATATATGCTAATTATTATTACACACAGAAGATGCAAATTCACTAATGTGGCAATCATTTAGTGCTCGCAATGTGATTTAACAAACCTGAAACTGTTTTGCTCAAATACCTTTATGAAAAGTACAAATCGAGGACCTTGATTTCCCTCTCCCTCTCCTCTCCTGGAGCCAGGCCCAGAGGTGTGGCACGATGGCGAGCGCCTGGTGGCCGGTCCTGTCCCCATGGGGCCTGGCCGGGCTCAGCCTGAAGAGGCAACGTGGGTCCCCCCTCCAATGGGCTCACCACTCATGGGAGGGGTCATAGAGGTTGGGTGCAGTTAGCTGGGCGGCAGCCGAAGGCAGGGCACTTGACGGTGTGATCCTCGGCTACATAAGCTAGCTCTTGGGACGTGGAACGTCACCTCGCTGGGAAGGAAGGAGCCTGAGCTGGTGTGCGAGGTGGAGAAGTTCCGGCTAGATATAGTCAGACTCACTTCGACGCAGAGCAAGGGCTCTGGAACCTGTTCTCTCGAGAGAGGCTGGACTTTCTTCCACTCTGGCGTTGCAAGCAATGAGAGGGCTGGGGTGGCAATTCTTGTTGCCCCCGGCTCAAAGCCTACACGTTGGACTTTAACCCAGTAGACGAGAGGGTAGCTTCCCTCTGCCTTCGGGTTGGGGGACGGGTCCTGACTGTTGTTTGTGCTTACGCACCAAACAGCAGCTCAGAGTACCCACTCTATAGAGTGCTCCCTCGGGTGATTCCCTTGTTCTGCTGGGGGACTTCAACGCTCATGTTGGCAACGACAGTGAAACCTGGAGAGGCGTGATTGGGAAGAATGGCCGCCCGGATCTGAACCCAAGTGATGCTTTGTTATTGGACTTTTGTGCTCGTCACGGATTGTCCATAACAAACACAATGTTCAAACATAAGGGTGTCCATATGTGCACTTGGCACCAGGACACCCTCGGCCGCAGTTCCATGTTTGACTTTGTAGTTGTGTCATCGGATTTGCGGCCTCATGCTTTGGACACTCGGGTGAAGAGAGGGGCAGAGCTTTCTATCGATCACCACCTGGTGGTGAGCTGGCTCCGATGGTGGGGGAGGATGCCGGACAGACCTGGCAGGCCCAAACGCATTGTGAGTGTCTGCTGGGAGAGTCTCCTATCAGAGAGAGTTTCAATTCCCACCTCCGGAAGAACTTTGAAAATGTCACGAGGGAGGTGCTGGACATTGAGTCCTAGTGGACCATGTTCCGTGCCTCTATTGTCGAGGCGGCTGATTGGAGCTGTGGCCGCAAGGTGGTTGGTGCCTGTCGTGGCGGTAATCCTAGAACCCGCTGGTGGACACCAGCAGTAAGGGATGCCATCAAGCTGAAGAAAGAGTCCTATCAGGTCCTTTTGGCTCATGGGACTCCGGAGGCAGCGGACAGGTACCGACAGGCCAAGCAAAGTGCGGCTTCAGCGGTCGCAGAGGCAAAAACTCGGACATGGGAGGAGTTTGGGGAAGCCATGGTAAACGACTTCCGGACGGTTTCGAAGCGATTCTGGACCACCATCCGCCGCCTCAGGGGGGGAAGCAGTGCACTGTCAACACCGTGTATGGTGAGGATGGTGTGCTGCTGACCTCGACTGCGGCTGTTGTGGATCGGTGGAGGGAATACTTTGAAGACCTTCTCAATCCCACCAACACGTCTTCCTATGATGAAGCGGTGCCTGGGAAATCTGTGGTGGGCTCTCCTATTTCTGGGGCTGAGGTTGCTGAGGTAGTTAAAAAGCTCCTCGGTGGCAAGGCCCTGTGGGTGGATGAGATCCGCCCGGAGTTCCTTAAGGCTCTGGATGCTGTGGGGCTGTCTTGGTTGACAAGACATTGCAATATCGCATGGACATTGGGGGCGGTACCTCTGGATTGGCAGACCGGGGTGGTGGTTCCTCTCTTTAAGAAGGGGAACCGGATAGACGAACCTCGGATCCAGGAGAAACAGTGTGGTTTTCGTCCTGGTCGTGGAACGGTAGACCAGCTCTATACTCTTGGCAGGGTCCTTGAGGGTGCATGGGAGTTTGCCCAACCAGTCTGCATGTGCTTTGTGGACTTGGAGAAGGCATTTGACCGTGTCCCCCGGGAAGTCCTGTGGGGAGTGCTCAGAGAGTATGGGGTATCGGACTGTCTGATTGTGGCGGTCCGCTCCCTGTATGATCAGTGTCAGAGCTTGGTCCGCATTGCCGTCAGTAAGTCGGACCCGTTTCCAGTGAGGGTTGGACTCCGCCAAGGCTGCCCTTTGTCACCGATTCTGTTCATAACTTTTATGGACAGAATTTCTAGGCACAGTCAGGGCTTTGAGGGGATCCGGTTTGGTGGCTGCAGGATTAAGTCTCTGCTTTTTGCAGATGATGTGGTCCTGGTGGCTTCAACTGGCCAGGATCTTCAGCTCTCACTTGATCGGTTCGCAGCCGAGTGTGAAGCGACTGGGATGAGAATCAGCACCTCCAAGTCCAAGTCCATGGTTCTTGCCCGAGAAAGGGTGGAGTGCCATCTCCAGGTTGGGGAGGAGATCTTGCCCCAAGTGGAGGAGTTCAAGTACCTAGGAGTCTTGTTCACGAGTGAGGGAAGAGTGGATCGTGAGATCGACAGGCGGATCGGTGCAGCGTCTTCAGTAATGCGGACGCTGTATCGATCCATTGTGGTGAAGAAGGAGCTGAGCCGGAAGGCAAAGCTCTCAATTTACCGGTCGATCTACATTCCCATCCTCACCTATGGTCATGAGCTTTGGGTTATGACCGAAAGGACAAAATCACGGGTACAAGCGGCCGAAATGTGTTTCCTCCGCCGGGTGGCGGGTCTCTCCCTTAGAGATACGCTCTGTCATCCGGGAGGAACTCAGAGTGAAGCCGCTGCTCCTCCACATTGAGAGGAGCCAGATGAGGTGGTTTGGGCATCTGCTCAGGATGCTACCCGAACGCCTCCCTAGGGAGGTGTTATGGGCGCGTCCGACTGGCAGGAGGCCACGGGGAAGACCCAGGACACGTTGGGAAGACAATGTCTCTCAGCTGGCCTGGGAAGGCCTCGGGATCCCCCGAGAGGAGCTGGACGAAGTGGCTGGGGAGAGGGAAGTCTGGGATTTTCTGCTTAGGCTGCTGCCCCCACGACCGGACCTCGGATAAGCAGAAGAAAATGGATGAATGGATGGATGAAACTATTTTGCGTCCACATTTAGCACGTTATGAATGATTGTGCAAACTGGCACAGTTACGCACAAATGGTGGGAAGTCTTACAACCATACTTGCCAACCCTCCAGACTTTCCCGCGAGAGTCCAGAATTTCAGTGTCCATCCCGAAAATTTCCCGGAAGCAGAAGAAAACACATCATGTCAGCAGCTGTGCGCGTTTGTTCCAAGGTACAAAATAGTGTGCGCTACGGTTGGGCGATGATATGATCGTAATCGTTGATCGCGATTAATTTGAGTTTGATCACAGTGATCAGTTGTTATCATTTTTACCCTGATCAAGCATGCCGAAAATTATAGAAAATAATGTTAGAAGATACCGCAGTAGTAAACAGTAGGAAAGCAACAATGATTGATCATGCACGGAACAATCTGCCTTTATTGACCTTGATACTGTGTGTGTCTGTGAATTTTGTTGTGTTTGTGTTCATTCCCGTGTGTTTGTACGTGTGTGCGCGACCTCCCATTCCACTGTTGCAAAAGTCAAACTCGTCACGACATAATGAATATAAATCAACCATTTATAAATCGTCACGACATAATGAATGTCCAATTAGTGATGTGCCTCTTCCCCCTTACACAGCTGGAAGTGCAGCCCAGAAGAATAAAATAAAGAAATATGACTGACACTAGCATAGAAGTATAGAAGTTGAAACACAACATTTTGAAGGAGCAGATACTTCAGTCTCACTGACTGCTTGAGTTCACGTTGTGGTGCACAGTAATCCTGCCCTGATAGCGGACTCGCAAGCACTCGCATGTCTTTGTGACTGAACTATACTGTATTGGTTCCGACTGGGAGAATAAACAAAGGCATTTTAGATCTAAATATTTCTGAATCAGACGTTTTGTTTATGTGTCTGCAGAGATTCAACTCCTCTGAAATAACACATACTAAAAAACTCTGACACTTTTTGGTCAAATTATTTTTGTGTTTGTGGATAAAAAACATTTTGTTCCTGAAATAATCATGTACCACATTTTATGTGTTGGCACACATTATTTAACTGTACCTCAAATTCAAAGTGCACTTCAAAGTACTTCTATTAAATATAAGCTACAGAATTTGAATACAAAAATTTAAAAAAAATAATAAATGTAATTTTTAACTTGGAAAAAAAAAAAAGTATTGTATTCACTACACCAAAGAAACTCTGTAATGTCAAGAAAACAAAACAAAATAACTTAGAAAGGAAGAAAACTTGTTTTTTTACCCCCACAAAACATACCAAAAAAGGCCCTAAAACCAGGTATGGACCGTAACATGGATTATCTCTACCGCATCTCTAGTAAGCATAATTATAGACATGAAAAAATGACAGTTGTCAGCTGTTAGCCTATATTACCTCTGTCAACATGACTGAAATGTATGTTATAAGATACTGCACAGGACAATCAGCCATTTAATAAAACATAAAAAAAAAGTAATATTAATCGAGATTGGATGATATGAAAAAATTAATCGTGATTTTTTTTTTTTTGCCCTACCACACAACCTTAGCCCGCACTCACAAAAAGTGTGGTTGAATACATAACCAAATACATGCTGCCATTTAATACTGTTTTAAAACTAGCATCTCTAAAACGTGCTTCAAACTATTTACTTAAATACATTTTTGAAAACAATTGTACCTGTCAGAGTAGTTTTAATGTAACTTACTTTTTACTTTTACTTGGGTATTTTTGTGAAGAAGAAACACTACTTTTACTCCGTTATATTGATTTTCATTCCGACCGTTAAATGTATTTATACAATCATTCATAATCTTTTGAGTAGGGCTTGCAAACACATATTCATTGGTCAGCGAGCCTTTTTCCGGAAGGCACTGTCACATGACTCCGTTTCGCCAATCCAACGTAAGCTTTAGTGATGTTTGACCCCATTCCACCAATCAAACAGTCTTGCTAGGAATAACAAGCCAGTGATATGATAAAATAGAAACTTACTTGTTTAACAAGTGTCAGAATGTTCCCAAATGAATTATTTACGTGACATGACACCAGTACATCCCGACTGTTTGAGACAACTGGTAAGCAGAAACCTCCTAAAACAGTTGACCAAAAGTGTCTTCTTTTTGAATGTCTCTAACCACAAGTGTCATGTAAAACCACATTAAAACATAACCACACCAAATAGCAGTGGAAATGTTTACTTATCTGTTATATCCTAAGCTTGAAAGTTACTAGCACTAGCTTATTAGCATGTAGCATTGTCTTCTTCTACTATAGTGTATTTACATTTCCACATAGCTAAACAAGCTGAAATGACCACCATCTCTCCCTAGTGTAGAGAGGCACACTGTGTATGGCTAACAGTCACATTAGAGATAAGAGCATGGGAACTACAACTTCACGTGTCGGTGTGAAAATAGAAACCACTAAATTATTTGACAAATCAGACTTTAAATTAGTGCATTAAAACATACTGACTGTAAAAAGTGACATGACATCAGACAAAGCACACAAATCTTCAATGACTACTTTCAAACTAGTAAAAAAAACATTTATATCATGTGCGGTAATCTTTGTCTGTAGAAATGTTAACATTTCAGCCTACAATAACTCCACTTCCGACTAGAAAAAACTTTCTGCAATACATTGAATATGAATTTTATGTTTCATCAGGCACGCTCAAATTGACTACAATTATTGTTCAAGAACCATTAAAAAATAGCTACTAAATAGATCAGAAATTACTCACAAGTTACTCAATATTTGAGTAGTTTTCTCACGGAATACTAACATACTTTTACTCAAGTAATTATTTTTAATACTTTTTATTTTTACTTGAGTCATATTATTATAAAGTAACAGTGCTCTTACTTGAGCACAATTTTAGGGTACTCTACTTAACTCTACCTCGCGTACATGTTCAATATTGAAGTGCAACTTTGTTTGTCAATACTTTAAGCAGCCATTTTGTTTATTGTTTTGCTTGTGTACATTGGAGGGCCCCCAACCCCTCCTAACATATTTTATTTATTTTGGTCGTGATTTTTATTTGAGTGAAAAATGTTGCTAACAAAGTATATTTAGTGTTAATTGTTTTATTTAACTTGGAGATTTAAAAGTTTACATTTCAATTACAAGGTTAAAACATACGAGCAATACAAGTTTATTGCGTTTGAAAGGATATACATGCACTATTTATGTATTATCGTTACATAAGTGGTAAATTTGGTTAATAATGGCAATAATATTGTTTATCGGCAATAATTTGTAGGTCAATATATGGTTGAGCAAAATTAGTTATCGGCTCAGGCCTATCTCAGACATAGCGAGTAAGAAGAGGAAATACGTGTGCAAGTTTAAAATTTATTGGAAAAAATAATTTCAATTCATCCAGGACAGCTCGAAGGGGATTGGGTATGCTGCCTGCAAATGTTGTAGTTCTGACTTCTCCATTAAACACGGTGGCTGAACGGTTATAATCACACAACGGTCAGAAAACCACAAGGCTCACCGCTTTTGAATATCTCCCTAATTCTGAGATCTCAAAGTTGGCAAGTATGCTTGCAACACAAATTTTCCTGCGTCGAGATCATTGCAGCACCTTCACAGTTAGTGCCAGCATCTTTCAGAGCGCACCGTTGGCGTGCTAAGAGGTATATGATCCTGTAGATCACACTGCAGTAGTGTTTTCCAAATTGTCCATAAAAAGTGGTGTGCTGCATGTTTCAAAACATGACAAAACATTACATGTAGGAGTGTCTGCATGGTGGTGACGGCAGTTATTTCACACACAATCCTCATTTATATATCTTGATCTGCACCATTTTTGTGCTTGTAATCAAATGAACACACTATCTCAGTAGATCACCAGCAAAATGCCCACTTATAGGATTTTATACTTTTTACACACTATTTAGTACTTATTTGGAATCTTAGTTGATTAGAGCCATCCCAGTGTTGCTGCATTTTATAAAGTACAAAAAATAGTCAAATAGTCATTGCACCTACAATCTACTTTTTATTAGGCCAGCTATTGATACATTTATTAAAGCAACTTTACTTGTTTCTTTGCCATCATGATATATTAAAGTAACAATGTGGTAATGTGAATTAGTGATAATACAAATAGTGTTAGTGTATGCATGTATAATGAAACACTTTATGCAAGTAGTATTAGCGTTGACCTTTATAAATTTATATTTTTTACAACTAGTATTAGTGTTGACCTTTATAAATGTATATTTTTTACAACTAATATTAGTGTGTACATATATAAGTGTACAGTTTATAAAAGAAGTGTCAGTGTATACATGTACTGTCTAAGTGTACACTTTTTACAAATAGTATTAGTGTGTAAATGCATAAATGTACAGTTTATACAAGTAGTGTTAGTGTATACATGTATAAATGTACAGTTTATACATGCAATATGAGTGTATAAATGTACAGTTTATACAAGTACTATTATTGTGTACACGTATAACTGTATTAATACAATATAAAAATTAATTCTATTTAAATGAATCCACAACAACCCTGTGATTAATGTGATCAGAAATTAAAATTGTTTAACAGCACTATGTATAATATCAATAAAACAAAGTTGCATATTTAACATATATCGTGTCTAAACAGTGATGTTTCCTATCAGAACAAATATATGTTCCATGTGAGAATGCAAATCAATAAGTTGATGCAGCACAAATGAAAATTATGTCCTTAACTTGGCGTCAGTTCAGCGTCATCATGGAGCCGCTGTTTGAGTCCTACAATGAAATGGTGTCCACTGCCAGTGTGGAATTACTGTGTCAGTCCACTTTGTCCTGGCTGGACCAACACTGTTCACTGCCTTCCCTCAGACCCAGTAAGTATGATATACTACTACTACTAGGGTTGTCCCGATATCAATATTTTTGGTACCGGTACCAAAATGTATTTCGATATTTTTTGATACTTTTCTATATTTTTTTAAATAGAGGGGAGCACATTTTAATAAAAAAAATCTTACAATACATTATGGTTCCTATTGCACTCAAATAACAATTTTAGAAGATTAAAACAAAAATAAAAGGCATTAAACACATTGGGCTTTTCGTTTTGCACTCAAAGAACAATTTACAATTTTATATTTTACATATAGTCTGCCATAATCTAGGATTAGGTTGGAATAGAATTAAAATCTTTACTGACATAGTATCAAATGCTTCATGATTTATGGTTGGCAGTTTTGGTCTGTGCTTTAAGACAAATACAATAATTAGTAAATCAATACTATGGCTAAAAGTACACACATAAGACATGTAGCAGGTAAAACAAACATTTTAGCAATGTGTTACAAAATTCAGTAATTTCACTTGCAATTATTTGGCATCGAACCAAGCAGCTGTGTGCGGGTCTATGTATCTGTATGTGCACAACATATTAACTATATTACATTTAAACCCGTTTTGCAGGTCTGGATTATTTTTCTTTACATTTTTACCTAAGTTTGAAGCACAGGTGGTCTTGCCACCTTTGGTGAATCACGTTTTAAAGCACTGCTTGTAGCATGGCGCTTTAAAGCAGACCTGGGCAAATTAAGGCCTGGGGGCCGCACGCGGCCCGTTAAGATTTTCAATCTGGCCCGCAGGACATTCCAAAATATTTTTTTTAGATCTTTAAGATCGAAACTGTAGCTGCCGTTAAGATGGGCAGTGATGTTTTAAAATGACCTTAAGTCTTGAACTATACAAAGTATTTCAATGGTTGGAATTTGCCCTTTTGCATGATATATTAGTTACTATGGTCATGTAATTAGTTTCTATGGTCATCTAAGACACAGCAGCTCAGACGAGGCACCAAGCAGTGTGGATAGGGAGCGTTTCCACAGAGTGTTTCCAATGCGGCCAGCCTGAAATGCGGGTGTCAGGGACAGACGCGGAAGAAGATTTTTACAGCAAAGTTCTAAAGCTTCATGATGTATCAGATATATCAGATTGTATGTGTTTTTTTTACCCTTCGCGTTCATATTTTGCTGTGTTTGTTGCATTTTTGTTACGTTTCGCTTGATTGTAAAATATGTCGATCGAGAGGGGGTGTGACTAGGGTTGGGTATCGAGTATCGAGTATCGATTGGAACCGGGACTAACTTTCCGATTCTCCCGGTACCGTTCAAAAGTTTAAATTTCGATTCCTATTTTCGAAACCCAGTCCGCCGACCGGAAAAAAAAAAAAAAAGTATGTCCGCCGAAGCGGAAGAAGAAGCCGCTGAGCACCAACGAAGAAGCGCCCACCGCCGGAAGTGTTAGCATAGCCGAGCGAGTCAGTCAAGCTCAAGCATGGATAGCGGGCGTCGGCGGTCGAAAGTGTGGCTTTACTTTACAAAAAAAAAAATGAAATAACCGCAAAATAACAGAGCTCCATGTCCATCAAGAAAAGAGTGGAGAGAGAGAGAGAGCTGCAGATGTACCAGGACGTTCCACCGATACTTATGTCTGACGACCCTGCTGCATGGTGGTGGTCCGGTGGAACCAACAAAAGACTTATCCTTTGCTGTCAGATCGCGCTTTCTCCTATTTATGCGTTCAAGCTTCTTCCACACCCAGCGAACGTGTATTTTCCACAGCAGGAGACACTATCTGTCCAGAACGCTCACGCATCCTGCCTGAGAAGGCGGATATGGTCATTTTCCTAAACAAGAACTGTCTCTGATTTTATACTGTACCTGCTGCTACTCTGGACTGGGTTTTGCAAGTTGTTTCTTATTGTTTATTTGCTTTTCTGCGCCAGGTTAGCCCATCAGTGGGAGCACGGTAACATTTTTAAGTACCTGCAGCATCATACACTTGTGTGTGTAAATGTGTTTTCATGAGGTTTTCAAAAATAAAGCTCTCTTGAGGAAAGTGTACCCCTGGGAAAATGTATTCATAATTTATAATATTTATATTCAAGTTCATAGATTTGATATATATATTTTAGTTGAAAACAGCCCTGTGAGGAATTTATAGTAAAGTTCATAAAAAGTTAATAGAATTAAAATTGATGGAGAATGTCAGACTATTTAATTCAGAAAGACTGTAGGTTAGCTAGCTCATTTAAAATATCCTAAACTTTTTTTTGACCCTGCCGCTTAAAAGAATTGGAATCGAGAATTGTCAGGAATCGGAATCGAAACAAAGAATCGGAATCGGAATTGGAATCGTTCGAATTCAAACGATACCCAACCCTAGGTGTGACGTTCATATGTTGTCAATATTCAGTATTTTATTGGTCATAGTTAATATTGTAAACCCCACACTCTTTATTTTCATGTACATTCTGGGTGTCTCATTCAGTAAAATAAACTTAAAATTCCATTCTGTTTTTAAAGGCGGTCTGTCATAACGTTTTTAGCATTCAATCGGTTTTGTATTAGTGTCCCTAAAAAAGATATACCAGCCCCCAGACACATTTTTTTCTCTAAATTTGGCCCCCCGAGTCAAAATAATTGCCCAGGCCTGCTTTAAAGCATCACCTTGATCGATAGTTTTGAAGCCCAAATACCTTCATACAACGCTTCATGCCGCCTCTTTATTAACAAGTGGAATTGCCTTTATGTTGCATCGTGACCAAAATAACTTGGCACAACATCCCATAGTTTAGTTAGAAATGTAATTCTCAGTCCAATGTAAGCATGGTACCGACACATTTCTTCAGTACCTTCGGTTCTTCTAGCTCTGAACAATCCAGTAGCTTACAGTAGACAGCAAAAGGCTAGTTCGCCCTCTACTGGGTAAACCTTATAATAACACGTTTACAACATAAATGATAAATGAGTTATACTTGTATAGCGCTTTTCTACCTCCAAGGCACTCAAAGCGCTTTGACAGTATTTCCACATTTACCCATTCACACACACATTCACACACTGATGGAGGGAGCTGCCATGCAAGGCGCTAACCAGCAGCCATCAGAGGCAAAGGGTGAAGTGTCTTGCCCAAGGACACAACGGACGTGACTAGGAAGGTAGAAGGTGGGAATTGAACCCCAGTAACCAGCAACACTCCGATTGCTGGCACAGCCACTCTACCAACTTCGCCACGCCGTCCCCAATAACAATTGTATTCAGTATACCACACTTTATTTGCCAGTTTTCCTCTCATAAATGTTTCTTCTTGTGCGCTCTGTGTGGGTGCGCGCGCTAACGCAATAAACATGCTCCTCGGTTCAGCAACGTCACGGCAGCACGGCAGTATGCGGATGAGGAAAAATACTGGTATTTTTCAAAGGCTGTAGGCCGCAGTGCTTTTGGTACCGGTACACCGTACAACCCTAAATACAACATATAATACAATCATCATTGACTGAAAATGTTTTCATATCAATGTGGTCAACATTTACATTTCTTGTACACATAATTATCATCTACAAATGATAACTGCAGTGGTCCTGAGTTCACTCTGTCTCCTGAGTACGTCCACGTCCATCCTGACCGACCCATCCCTCCTACCACAGCAGGCCACACTTGCCGTAACCCAGGGTGCACCGGATGGTGCCCTGGATGATTCCATGCAGCCTCTTTTAGACAACACACGCAACATGTGACTGAAAGACAGTCTCTCAATACTGCTAAGTTTCACTGGAGTAATTTTTTTTTTATTATTAAATACAAAACATTTCAACTTAAACTTACTGTATATTTGCAGCAGGTAGAATGTTTACTATTTACTGTGTTTGTCCTTTGAGTGTTACTCCAATTGTTCATACAATTTCATGTTGTTAACCACAAGGTACAATCTTTTGGGAAGTGCAACCTATAGGAAAAATAATAATAGTAACAATACTTTGCTTTAAAGGTTTAAAATAACTGAGAATTTAATGAATGAGAATAAGATATATACGTATTGGACTAGTCTAGCCTGGATTTGAGGCAATTGTCAGCCCTTAGCTGGTCAATTATGAACCCCTAATTATCAAAATGTATTTTAAAATTAACCTAATTCATTAAGGGAATATATCATTTGATATTACACCCATTTGCTTAAATCAATAACTCAAAGCTAAGATGTGAATGATTTGTTCAGATATTGTTTCTTAACCTCTATTGTTGGGCCACAAGCGCCCCTTTGAGGGCCACCGAAAATATTTGTTCTTCAGTTGTGTTCTCTGTCAGTTCTAGTATGCTTTTCCACCACCTGAGGCAATAATGTGTCACTTGTAATACACTTTTCCACCACTTGTGGCAGTAATGTTTTAGTTGTAATAGAGCGTATAAAGAGAGTATGACCAACCCGGTTTCAGGCGATCTCCCCAATGATTGGTCAAAAAGCTACTAAGGGGCACCATGACTGCTACCAACTTTGAGCTGATGCTATGTGTTTGCAAAGCTTCCTCGTTACTTTTTCAACGTAGGTGGAGCAGCATGGGGCCGCTCCACCTGCGAAACTTGTGGAAAGCTTTTCATCGCTTTTCTCACAACCCAGAAAGAAGACAAGTACAGCGAACAACATTAGACACCTACCAATTACAGCGTCTTGTGCGAGGTAAACACAGGACACAACATCTACATTTTGTTCAGGAGAGAACACAGAAGCTTTTACAAATACAAACAGAATAAATTAACAAACTAAAGGATAATTTGACAAAAACAGACAATATTTGAATTTCAGTGAAACTTAAATATTGCTATTAAGTAACAGTAGAAGAGAAATTCAAACACAAATAGACAGAGTAGACATTGCAACAGCAAAATAAACCAAATTTGGGGTGTAATAGATGATAAAATGAACTGGATGTCTCATAAAAATATACAACATAAAGTGGCAAGAAATATGTCAATAATGAATAATGCAAAATATGCTCTGGACTAAAAATCGCACCATATTCTCTTGTGCTCACCAGTGTTACCATATCTGAGTTATTGTGCAGAAATATGGGGAAAACTCAGAATTTCTCTGTGATTGTTGGTCCAAAGCTAATTTTGTTAGCAAAATGAGGGTAATACGTGTAGGAGGTTCTTTGTATTACTTTACGTACACTGCAGGAATGTAGCAGCAGAGTGTGTCAAATATGGCTGCAACATTTTACTTTGGTGAAATAAAAGCATGTTTTGGATGGATGTATTGAAAACTCAATGTCAAAACAACAGCAATTGCATGCTTCCGAGCACACCCACACATGTCCTTGGTAGCAAACATGGTGCCTGTTTTTTAGTTGGCCAAACTCTCTTCATACAAAACACTTTTCCACCACCTTTTTTTTTGTGGCAGTAATTTGTCACTTGTAATACACCTTTCTGTAACATGTGGCAGTTATGTGTCACTTGTAATACACTTATTCACCACTTGTGGCAGTTATGTGTCACTTGTAATACACTTTTTCACCACTAGTGACAGTAATGTGTTACTTACTGCAGAGTCGTGTATAAAGAGATAAAGGCCAACTAAACAACAGGCGCCATGACTGCTATCAAAGACGTGTGCGGCTGTGCCCAGATGCATGCAATTGCTGTCGTTTGGACCTCAGTTTGTCTGACAAAATAAACCAAAATGATTTGTCTATGTATAGTTTTAAACATATTACAGGTCAATAACTTACAATTAAACATGCTCTTATTTTGTGAAAGTATTATTTTGCAGCCTAGCTGCTACATTCCTGCAGTGTTAAGTGACCAGCATGTACTCTAAAAACGCACCTGAAGGCGCAATAAACGTAAAAAGAATACACAGTACGACCAAAAAATAACTTATTACCCTCATTTTGCTCATATCTTACTTAACTTATAGCACTTTCCATACGTTTTTATTTCCAGGTTTGGGTTAAAGCAACGTAAAAGCTTTCCACTATTTTCGTGGGTGGCGCAGCCCCATGTTGCACAAAAGGGCATTTTTACACATCGAAAAAGTAAAGAGGAATACCGCAAACACAGCATCAGCTCAAAGTTAGTAGCAGTCATGGCGCCCTGGGGTCACATAGATAGTACTTTACATGAGTGCCTTTTGACCAATCATTGAGGAAATCGCCTGAAACCGAATTGGCCATACTTTCTTTATACACGACTCTGACTTATTGTCATACTTTTCCACCACTTGTGGCAGTAATGTGTCAGTTGACTGAGTGACACATGAAAAGAAGAAGGAGAAGCGCTTTCTTTAAGGGCACACATGATGATGAGTAATTGTATTAATTATGTAATACTTAATAATTATATGTGATGCTTGATGTGTCCATAAATACACACTCCTGATAGTTAATAATTGTACGTATATGCTTTTATGAGTCCCTTTTTTTGCTGTATTTTTGACTATTAATTAGTGTTTATTTTTGTAATCAACCATGTTGGCATGATGTATGCACAGCTTTATCTGTTCAATAAATAATAATCTTTGTGATTAACACATGGTTTCATATCATTTGACAATGTTTACACCTACAGGTAAACTGTAAGTAGGTTACATGTATTTATTGAATAACATTACTCATTCATTGTGACTATTTGTGCTAAAAACGTTGGGTCTCCAGGTGAAAAAGGTTAAGAACTTCTGTTATCAAATATTGACATGCATTGTTTTAGCATATTTAATGTACAAAACGTAACAAAGTGCTCGCATCTTTTATTTGTATGTGTGGAAAAAGTTTGGATGTTGTTATCACGGTTTTAGAATGGCCTTCCCAAAGTCCTGACTTAGACGTGTGGACAATGCTGAAGAAACAAGTCAATGTCAGAAAACCAACAAATTTAGCTGAACTGCACCAATTTTGTCAAGAGGAGTGGTCTAAAATTAAACCAGAAGCTTGTGGATGGCTACCAAAAGCGCCTTATTGCAGCGAAACTTGCCAAGGGACATTTAACCAAATATTAACATTGCTATATGTATACTTCTGACACAGCACATTTGGTCACATTTTCAGTAGATCCATGATAAATTCATAAAAGAACCAAACTTCATGAATGTTTTTGTGACCAACAAGTATGTGCTCCAAAATAAGAGTTGTAGAAATGATTGGAAACTCAAGACAGCCATGACATTATGTTCTTTACAAGTGTATGTAAACTTTTGACAACGACAGTATGTATATATATATATATATATATATATATATATATATATATATATATATATATATATATATATATATATATATATATATATATATATATATATATATATATATATATATATACAGCAGTGACGTGCGGTGAGGTTCATGGTTGGTGAGGCACTGACTTCATCACAGTCAGATTTACAAACATATGAACCCTAAAGAGTATCTTATTCACCATTTGATTGGCAGCAGTTAACGGGTTATGTTTAAAAGCTCATACCAGCATTCTTCCCTGCTTGGCACTCAACATCAAGGGTTGGAATTGGGGGTTAAATCACCAAAAATGATTCCCGGGCGCGGCGCCGCTGCTGCCCACTGCTCCCCTCACCTCCCAGGGGGTGAACAACGGGATGGGTTAAATGCAGAGGACAAATTTCATTACAACCTAGTGTGTGTGTGACAATCATTGGTACTTTAACTTAACTTTAACTTTACACATACAAACTGTAGCACACAAAAAAGCACATTTAATGAAAAAAACGTTATTATGGTCTTACCTTTACTTATAAATGAAGTCCATGCGCCGCTGTTGTGCTGGATTAATGCACCCCCGCCGTAGAATGCACCCCCTGACGGGTGTGTTAAATCAACTAAAGCCCACACTTAAACTTTCCACGTGCAAGATTGAATATATTTAAAAAGGTTATTTAATAAGAAGCCAAAAAGTATAAAAACAATAATGTTTGTGTTGGAGGAGTTGTGAATGAATGAAATATGAAATCCGTGCTGCAGTCTGCAGGTGTACCTAATGTTGTGGCCCTGTGGTCATTCACAACTCCTCCAACACGAACATTATTGTTTTTGCCCTTTTTGGCTTATTAAATAACTTGTTTAAATAGATTCAATCTTGCACGTGGAAAGTTTAAGTGTGGGCTTTAGTTGATATAACACTCCCGTAAGGGGGTGCATTCTACGGCGGGGGTGCATTCTCTACCACCAGGAGGCGGGATTACTGCGAGCCTCAGCCAGTGCGTCTTTTGCAGCCGTTTTATGATTGCTCAGCACAAGAAATACTTACACACATACAGTTGTTGACAAAATACATTGTACATTATATACCTCAGCTAACTAAACTATGGAAATGTCTAATATAGTTCATATAGCAATACGGTCTCACTGCACAGCAGGCCAGCAGTTAGCCGAGTCCGCAATCCATGTTGAGGCACAACACAGTGACGTACCTCAACTGGCTGCTGATCACCGCACCGTCTCTTCTCAGTATTTGAACGGCAAATTTGAAAATTCAGCGATTTTGAATAAAAATAATATAAAACTGGTGAAGTTAAATGGAAAATAACTTTATAGTATAATCACTGGATACATATAACAATTTAATACATTTTTTTTCTTTTTACATTTTTTTCTTTCCATTATGGCACATGAGGCCCTGCCTCACCTGCCTCCACTGACTGCACGTCACTGATATACAGTATATATACATATATATATATATATATATATATATATATATATATATATATATATATATATATATATATATATATATATATATATATATATATATATATATATATATATATATATATATATATATATATGTATGGCACATGTACAGCAGAATGTGTGACACTTTTTACTAAAATATTGTGTCAAAAAACACACAGACAAACTCATAAATATAAGAATAAGACCGGGAAATATTTTCACACATTCATCAGTCACTCCTCTCTTACACGGAAATATCCTGCAGTTTGTGTGTTTTTTGACACTATATTTTAGCTGTAAAAAGTGTCACACATTCTGCTGTATGTGTGCCTGGGATATATATATATATATATATATATATATATATATATATATATATATATATATATATATATATATATATATATATATATATATATATATATATATATATATATATATATATATATATGTGTTAGATGTAAATATAAACGGAATACAATGATTTGCAAATCCTTTTCAACCCATATTCAATTGAATGCACTACAAAGACAACATATTTGATGTTCAAACTCATAAACTTTTTTTTTTTTTGCAAATAATAATTAACTTAGAATTTCATGGCTGCAACACGTGCCAAAGTAGTTGGGAAAGGGCATGTTCACCACTGTGTTACATGGCCTTTCCTTTTAACAACACTCAGTAAACGTTTGGGAACTGAGGAGACACATTTTTTAAGCTTCTCAGGTGGAATTCTTTCCCATTCTTGCTTGATGTACAGCTTAAGTTGTTCAACAGTCCGGGGTCTCCGTTGTGGCATTTTAGGCTTCATAATGCGCCACACATTTTCAATGGGAGACAGGTCTGGACTACAGGCAGGCCAGTCTAGTACCCGCACTCTTTTACTATGAAGCCACGTTGATGTAACACGTGGCTTGGCATTGTCTTGCTGAAATAAGCAGGGGCGTCCATGGTAACGTTGCTTGGATGGCAACATATGTTGCTCCAAAACCTGTATGTACCTTTCAGCATTAATGGCGCCTTCACAGATGTGTAAGTTACCCATGTCTTGGGCACTAATACACCCCCATACCATCACAGATGCTGGCTTTTCAACTTTGCACCTATGGTTCTTTTCCTCTTTGGTCCGGAGGACACAACGTCCACAGTTTCCAAAAACAATTTGAAATGTGGACTCGTCAGACCACAGAACACTTTTCCACTTTGTATCAGTCCATCTTAGATGAGCTCAGGCCCAGCGAAGCCGACGGCGTTTCTGGGTGTTGTTGATGAACGGTTTTCGCCTTTCATAGGAGAGTTTTAACTTACACTTACAGATGTAGCGACCAACTGTAGTTACTGACAGTGGGTTTCTGAAGTGTTCCTGAGCCCATGTGGTGATATCCTTTACACACTGATGTCGCTTGTTGATGCAGTACAGCCTGAGGGATCGAAGGTCACAGGCTTAGCTGCTTACGTTATTACGGACCGTAGATGGTGAAATCCCTAAATTCCTTGCAATAGCTGGTTGAGAAAGGTTTTTCTTAAACTGTTCAACAATTTGCTCACGCATTTGTTGACAAAGTGGTGACCCTCGCCCCATCCTTGTTTGTGAATGACTGAGCATTTCATGGAATCTACTTTTATACCCAATCATGGCACCCACCTGTTCCCAATTTGCCTGTTCACCTGTGGGATGTTCCAAATAAGTGTTTTATGAGCATTCCTCAACTTTATCAGTATTTATTGCCACCTTTCCCAACTTCTTTGTCACGTGTTGCTGGCATCAAATTGTAAAGTTAATGATTATTTGAAAAAAAAAAAAAAAGTTTATCAGTTTGAACATCAAATATGTTGTCTTTGTAGCATATTCAACTGAATATGGGTTGAAAATTATTTGTAAATCATTGTATTCCGCTTATATTTACATCTAACACAATTTCACAACTCAAACGGGGTTTGTATGTATATATATATATATATATATATATATATATATATATATATATATATATATATATATATATATATATATATATATATATATATATATATATATCTCCATCCATCCATCCATCCATCCATTTTCTACTTATTCCTTTCGGGGTCGCGGGGGGTGCTGGAGCCTATCTCAGCTACAATCAGGCGGAAGGCGGGCTACACCCTGGACAAGTCCCCACCTCGCAGGGTTATATATATATATATAAATACAGTATATACACATAACACACACCGGCCCCCAGATATATTTTTACCAACTAATGTGGCCCCTGAGTCAAAATAATTGCCCAGGTCTGATCTAAGTCCAAGTCAAGAGTCGAGTTTGTAACTTCAGTCACATGCGATCGTTCCTCCCTAGCTGCAGTGCTACCTCCCCACAGTGACCGCCCACAGTGGATATAAAGAAGGTTTGTGCGTTGCTATTGCATTCAGTCTGCCCCCGTCTTCTGCCAGCCATGACAAGCGCAGCTGATTGCGCACACCTGCGCTGATTCTTTTTTTTTTTTTTTGCCGCAGAGTAGCAGCAGCCAATCTGGAGGGCGCTTGAAGTCAGCGCCCCCTGGAGGACAATAAGTGTTATTGTATTGTTAAGAATAAATGTAATTTAGCAGTCACACATTTTTTTGTAAAGTAACTTCATGACAATATTCTGAATTAAATGGTGGGATGAAAGATTCTCATGTTCCATATCTTCCCAACGATCTCATTCCTTTCACGACTATTGTTTTGTATTGTTTGTGTAAATTGTGTGTGTGTTCCAATAAAGTTATTTTAAAAACTAGAAACCCCATTCTTATGTAAACAGTTCATCTTACTGTTTTGTAGTATTGATATAAAATGGGTGTGCGTTCCAATAATACTGTTAATATATTTTTTTAAATTAATATATAGAAAATAAAAAAGCAAACTCCGCGTCGACAGAGGACGCTGTGTGCCAGTCCGTCATGTTATCAGCCATGACTCGGTGAGCTGTCCACTTCAGCACCACAGGCGAGCAAACAACTGATCTTGTTGACGGACTAACGGATCTAATCAGCACCGAAGCCCGGGACAGCAAATACATCATCAAATATATAGCATCGAAGATATAGCATCATACATTTAGCATCACATACACATCAACTGGGGACGCTTGACACCTACGGGGCTGAAGACTCCGGGAAGAGGTAAGATATTTGAAAGGAATTAAGATCAAGTTGATAATAGCTGACATATAAAACAACTCACTCTTTTTCCTCTGTTTGGGGAACAAGCACGTTGAAGCATGTTAGCCTGTCTACGATAGCGTATCTACCGTAGCATATCTACGTTAGCATCCTCCGTTGTTCGTTTCGGTCAACAAAAGCCAAGGCGACATGCTCGTCGTGCAGATCCGCTCTATTCATCTTTTATACAGTATATTATATTATATTTATCGTTTTGGATGTTCTATTTATGTCTTTATCTCTTGTGTTTATGTCGTGATCTCTATATCATCTGCTGCCGCTTCATTGTTCCTCCTCTGCCTCCGGGACAATCGGTCATATGTTTATTTCTTCCAGCTTTTATGAACGCTGCATGAACACTTTGTGGAAGTGTTTATCTCGCAAACAGACTTACAATAGGAATATATAGGCTTTATTTTACTTTGTAACATGAAATATTGATAATTTAGCTTGATTAGCAATAAGATGCTTTTCACCAATAAGTTCATGAAATGTAATCATCAATCATGTTTAATACTTCTTAAAGCTTATAACATATTTATTCTATTAATTAGCCTTATTAGAAACGAGACAGTTCAAAATGTGCGTGAATTGTTTTGCAATCTTTTTAAATTAATATTAACGAACTGTAAGAATTGATTAATCATGTGCCAATAACTACATGAACAATTATTATTATTACTTTATTAACCATGATGTCTTATTCCGGGTTCAGTATATATATATATATATATATATATATATATATATATATATATATATATATATATATATATATATATATATATATATATATATATATATATATATATATATATATATATGTATATATGTATGTATATATGTATGTATATATATGTATGCATATACATATATATATATATATATATATATATATATATATATATATATATATATATATATATATATATATATATATATATATATATATATATATATATATATATACATAACTTCTATCTTGATTTATATTGTTTTACCTGCTTCTTGATGGATATGTTGGCTATTACTAAAATACAAATTATTTTATTTAATATCATATAAGTTAATCACGGGACAGTATCTTACAGTGGCCAACAGGTCATAAACAAACAAACACCATTAAACAAATGCAAAGGAGAAATGCTGCAAATTGTAACTGCTGCTATTACATCAATGCTGCATCAGGAAATGAAATACAACAGAAATATGCTACAAATGTCACGAGGGAGGCGCTGGACATTGAGTCCGAGTACGCCATGTTCTGTACCTCTATTGTTGAGGCGGCCGATCGGAGCTGTGGCCCCAAGGTGGTTGATGCCTGTCGTGGCGGTAATTCCAAAACCCGCACCAGCGGTGAGGGATGCTGTCAAGCTGAAGAAAGAGTCCTATCGGGTACTTTTGGCTCATGGGACTCCCGAGGCAGCGGACAGTTATTGACAGGTCAAGCAGTGTGCAGTTTTAGCGGTGGCAGAGGCAAAAATTCAGACATGGGAGGAGTTCGGGGAAACCATAGGACAGGTTGGGCAGACTATATCTCCCAGCTGGCCTGGGATTGCCTCGGGATCCCCCGGACGAAGTGGATGGGAAGAAGGAAGCCTGTAATTTTCTGCTTAGGCTGCTATCCCCGCGACTTGACCTCGGATAAACGGAAAAAAATAGATGGATGGATGAATAGTGCTTCAGTTCTATTGTTGGGTCATTTAGCTATTATAATGTTGTTGCAAGGACATACATATGTTAGGTATTCAAAGATAGAGAGGAAAGAAAAGATGCTGTGACAAAGAAAAATGTAGCCATTTGGATGGTGGGACTTGATTACTCAAAATATTGGGAGAGTGTCACGTTTCTACCGTGTCAACCAGATAATCAATAATGGATGGGATCAGTGTCGAGTTCCATCAGGTGATCCTGGTGTACTTTTGTGCGTGTCTAACAATTGATACTGCACACAATCCTTTGCATTTTGCAACTTATTCATAAAACAGAATGCAGTAAATGAAAGTTACTATATTGTCTTTAGAATATAATTTCTCAAATATTGACCTTGCTTCTAATAAACGGCCTATACAATTATTATTAAGTTCCTCCTTCCAAAATAAATATACCTCAGTTGATAGACACTATTAATGTCAGTGTTGGTTGTGAACTTTTAAGTTTCGAAATAGACAAAACAGATGTTCGGACAGTCATTTTGAAGTTTTGGGTTTTCATGACCTCATGTATACGCCCCACTTCTTCACTGATAACAACTTTGTAAAACAAAAAATGACTTTGTTACACATTTAAAAATAAAGCCTGGATCAGACAGCTACAGGCATGGGAGCTGAGGTTTTTTCATTTAATTTAAATGTAGTGAATAGGCTAACCAAGCATAATTGCCTGTTAAAATGGGACTGTAATGTTTGCACTAACAGTGCTAGAAATTTCAGGGTACTTTGCAATGCATTATATTTGATTCTCAATAATGGTAATATCTTGACATGTTGATACTGTAATACGATTGAAATAAAAAGAAAGCAAAAATAATTTTCATATCTTATATGTTGCATCTCTACAACTCATATTGCATATTGTAGCACCTTTGTTTTTACTTGGTAGAGTGGCTGTGCCAGCAATCGGAGTGTTGCTGGTTACTGGGGTTCAATTCCCACCTTCTACCTTCCTAGTCACGTCTGTTGTGTCCTTGGGCAAGACACTTCACCCTTTGCCTCTGATGGCTGCTGGTTAGCGCCTTGCATGGCAGCTCCCGCCATCAGTGTGTGAATGGGTAAATGTAGAAATACTGTCAAAGCGCTTTGAGTACCTTGAAGGTAGAAAAGCGCTATACAAGTATAACCCATTTATCATTATTTATCATTCTTCTGTACTAATGTGGTAAAGCTGTATTTTAATTTGAACTTCATTTTTACAGACAGTTTAGTTAAGAAACATAGTTATTAATTATTCAGTTTTTTATTATATATCATTGTATGTAGATGTATTTTTGGTCAGTAATTTATGAGTCCTTAATGCGGTATATTTGATTAGTATTTTTTTTTCTAATCAGCCTGACCTAAGCCAAGGGTTTATGTGTTATAAATAGGTAATCATCTTTGTGATTATCATTTGACATGGTTATTAAGATGTTAAACTGTAAGTAGTACTATTCAAAATGATTCAAATCCAGATTCAGATTGTTAATTCAGTGGTAATATTTGTGTAGGCCCCGGGGCCCTCTGAAGTTTAAAAGCCGGGCCCCGAGGTAAAGGACGTTAAGAATCCCTGTCTTACAGAATGCCGTGGTGTATTTTTTTGAAGGCTTCACAAGATTTGGTGTTGCGTTTTGATCCAAGATGGCTGATGCAGCAGTCCACGTCTTTACATATGTAACAACATATTGCACAATGTACCAAAGGGCAAAATACAGTTTAATGTGAGAAAAAAACAACAATAAATTTATATGGAATGATTTGATTATCTTATTGTAAGATTACATTTCACAATATACTGATATATTGTCACACTCCTAATAGCTGCTAGCCAACATTAGTGTAAATACATTCATTCTCCAGGTTGTGATACAACACTATTGGAATGTTCAGAAGATATGTTTCCTAATTCATCAGTACATTGAATATGTACTTTCCAATGATTGATTAGGTAATCTATGTAAAACAGGGGGTACCGGATGAGGGGTATTGTTATGTTTATTAAGTGGGGCTCGGCATTAGGGATTTTTTGCATCAGTGTAAGCTTTCGTGATGATAGACCACATAGGCTGAGATCCGTCGGTTAATTGCTTTGTCTTTTGTTAAAAACAAATAAATAATTTACAGTACAAATGACAAGAAAATAACTGTATTAATAATCCCCAGTTAACACTCTTCAGCCATGCTGAATATTTGTGTGCATCTTCTCTGAATGAACATTCAACCATCCTGTGTGTGAGTGACACTTTCTCACACAGTCAAACCAAAACGTCATCAGAGCTGAGCTGCACTGCGGGGGACAATTCTATTTATTTAGCAATGAGCAACAGAAGATCACAAGCAGAGGAAAAGAGAGAATGTGAGCAACAATACCGCTAAAAATAGGATGCAGAGCTTTCACCATTTCGTTGCACAGCAAAACAGAATTGATATCATCCTATACCACTTCTGTTGTTCTGCTACAGGAATCTGCTATTGGGAGCAACATGGACCCAAAATAAGCATTCACTTGCTACCTCATAGCCGGTGTGCTGACGGATATGTTGGAGGATTGTCAGGCTTTGCCCCAGCTTGCCAATTTACTTGTGGCGGTGGGGGTGTGACTCAATATGATATCATCATAAAGTTTGCATAATCGCCAATGAAGCATTTATTTTCTTCAAAAAGGCTAACAAAGTTGTACACACATTTAAAAAGCACATCTGTGATTTTAGTAAGACCTCTATGAAAAAGAAAAAACAAGGACTCGGATTTCCGTCGCCCGGACGCGGGTCACCGGGGCCCCCCTCTGGAGCCAGGCCCGGAGGTGGGGCTCAATGGCAAGTGCCTGGTGGCCGGACCTGTCCTCATGATCCTAGCCAGGCACAGCCTAAAAAGGTAACGTGGTTCTCCCCTCCAATGGGCTCACCACTCATAGGAGGGGGCATGGATGTCGGGCGTAACTTGAACTGGGCGGCAGCCGAAGGCATGGCCCTTGGAGGTTTGATCCTTGGCTACAGAAAGTAGCTCTTGGGATGCCTGAACTGCTGCCGAAGTGGAGAAATTCCGGCTGGATCTAACTTTGTCGCACAGCAAGGGCTCCTTTCGAAAGGGGCTGGACTCTCTTCCACTCTGGTGTTGCAAGCTGGGGTGGCAATTCTTGTTGCCCCTCGGCTCAGAGCCTTGATTGATTGATTGAAACTTTTATTAGTAGATTGCACAGTACAGTACATATTCCGTACAATTGACAACTAAATGGTAACACCCGAATAAGTTTTTCAACTTGTTTAAGTCGGGGTCCATGTTAATCAATTTATGGTAGAGTATGTTGGAGTCCAACCCAGTAGACGAGAGTTTTTTTTCTCTCCACCTTTGGGTGAGGGGACGGGTCCTGACTGTTGTTTGCGCTTACGCACCAAATACCAGCTCAGGGTACCCACCCTTTTTGGACTCCCTCGAGAGAGTACTGGAAATTTTGCTCCCCCAGGTGACCACCTTGTTCTGCTGGGTGACTTCACTGCTCACATTGGCCGTGACAGTGAAACCTGGAGAGGTGTGATTGGGAGGAACGACCGCCCTGATCTGAACTTGAGTGGTGTTTTGTCATTGGACTTCTGTGCACGTCACAGATTGTGGGAAGCCATGGAAAACAACTTCCGGACAGCTTCGAAGTGATAATAATAATAATAGATTATATTTGTAAAAGCACTTTTCATTTAGCAAACAACCTCAAAGTGCTACATTGCATTTAAAAAACAACAACAACAACAACGCTAGAACCACAAATAGCTGCCCCCAACAAGTAAAATAAATAGTCAAAAAAAATAAAAAAAATAAAACTAGAACAGCCTAATAGCTAGAATTAGCACACATATATCTAAAAAAATATTATTTTTTTAAAAGAAGGGTTTTTAAGCCTTTTTTTTAAAAGCATCCACAGTCTGTGGTGCCCTCAGGTGGTCAGGGAGAGCGTTCCACAGACTGGGAGCGGCGGAGCAGAAAGCCCGATCTCCCATAGTTCGGAGCTTTGTCCTCGGAGGTTGGAGGAGGTTAGCCTGTCAGGAGGGCAGGTGTCGTGTGGAGGATTTGGGGGTGAGCAGTTCTTTGAGGTAGAGGGGGGCATTTCCATGGAGGCACTGGTGAGTTAGTAGGGAGACTTTGTATTCAATCCTGAGTGGAACAGGAAGCCAGTGAAGGGATTTGAGAACCGGTGTGATGTGGTCGTATTTTCGCACTCTCATCAGGATCCTAGCAGCACTATTTTGTAAGTACTGCAGCTTCTGGATGTTCTTGCTGGGGATCCCGACAAGAAGTGAGTTGCAGTAGTCTAGCCTGGTCTATTCAAGTTTACTAGAGATTAGGCTATGCCGGATAGTCAAACCTCGGATTAGGAGGAGCAGTGTGGTTTTAATTCTGGTCGTGGAACTGTGGACCAGCTCTATACACTCGGCAGGGTTCTTGAGTCTGCATGGGCGTTTGCCCAACCGGTCTACATGTGCTTTGTGGACTTGGAGAAGGCATTCGACCGTGTCCCTCGGGAAGTCTTGTGGGGAGTGCTCAGAGGATATGGGGTTTGATTGCGACGGTCCGCTCCCTGTATGATTGGTGTCAGAGCTTGGCAGTAAGTCACACCTGTTTCCATTGAGGGTTGGACTCCGCCAGGGCTGCCCTTTGTCACCAATCCTGTTCATAACTTTTATGGACAGAATTTCTAGGCACAGTCAAGGCACTGAAGGCACTGAGGGGAATCCGGTTTGGTGGCTGCATGATTACATCTCTGCTTTTTGCAGATGGTGTGGTCCTGTAGGCTTCATCTGGCCAAGATCTTCAGCTCTCACTGAAATGGTTCGCAGCCGGGTGTAAAGCAATTTGGATGAGAATCAGCACCTCCAAGTACGAGTCCATGGTTCTCACCAGGAAAAGGGTTGAGTGCCACCTCCGGGTTAGGGAGGAGATCTTGCCCAACGTGGAAGAGTTCAACGAGCAAGAGAAGAGTTGATCGGGAGATTGGTGGTGTGGCGTCTGCAGTGATGCGGACCCTGTATCGATCCGTTGTGGTGAAGAAGGAGCTGAGCCGGAAGGCAATGCTCTCAATTTACCGGTCATTGTACGTTCCCATCCTCACCTGTGGTCATGAGTTTTAAGTTATGACCGAAAGGACAAGATGAGTTTCCTCCGTTGGGTGACGGGGCTCTTTCTTAGAGATAGGGTGAGAAGCGCTGTCATTCGGGAGGAACTCGAAGTAAAGCCGCTTCTCCTCCACATCGAGAGAAGCCAGATGAGGTGGTTCGGGCATCTGTTTAGGATGCCCCCAAAGGCCTCCCTGGGGCACGTCCCACAAGTAGGAGGCCACAGGGAGACCCAGGACACGTTGGGGAGACTAAGGCTGGTCTGGGAACGCCTCGGGATCCCCTGGTAGAAACTGGATGAAGTGGGTGGGGAAAGGGAAGTCTGGCTTTTCTGCTTCGGCTGCGGAGGAAGATGGATGGATGAATGTTTTTTACTAATTAGTATTAACATATTTTTTTTATATCGTTTTGCTCAATTTTTATAATTTACATTATTGTACAATGTAACACAGGCCGTATACCAGTTGTATGCTAGTCTTTCAACTAGGGAAAGCTCATTTTTAGCTACTTTTTAAAACATGAGTACACTCTCCAATAACAGATATAAAATATAAAGATGCTAGATTTTAGATAGGGTACTGGCAACACGGAATTGGGCCTAGTGTGTGAATGTACAAACCCCGTTTCCATATGAGTTGGGAAATTGTGTTAGATGTAAATATAAACGGAATACAATGATTTGCAAATCCTTTTCAACCCATATTCAATTGAATGCACTACAAAGACAAGATATTTGATGTTCAAACTCATAAACTTTTTTTTTTTTTTGCAAATAATAATTAACTTAGAATTTCATGGCTGCAACACGTGCCAAAGTAGTTGGGAAAGGGCATGTTCACCACTGTGTTACATGGCCTTTCCTTTTAACAACACTCAGTAAACGTTTGGGAACTGAGGAGACACATTTTTTAAGCTTCTCAGGTGGAATTCTTTCCCATTCTAGCTTGATGTACAGCTTAAGTTGTTCAACGGTCCGGGGGTCTCCGTTGTGGTATTTTAGGCTTCATAATGCGCAACACATTTTCAATGGGAGACAGGTCTGGACTACAGGCAGGCCAGTCTAGTACCCGCACTCTTTTACTATGAAGCCATGTTGATGTAACACGTGGCTTGGCATTGTCTTGCTGAAATAAGCAGGGGCGTCCATGGTAACGTTGCTTGGATGGCAACATATGTTGCTCCAAAACCTGTATGTACCTTTCAGCATTAATGGCGCCTTCACAGATGTGTAAGTTACCCATGTCTTGGGCACTAATACACCCCCATACCATCACAGATGCTGGCTTTTCAACTTTGCGCCTATAACAATCCGGATGGTTCTTTTCCCCTTTGGTCCGGAGGACACGACGTCCACAGTTTCCAAAAACAATTTGAAATGTGAACTCGTCAGACCACAGAACACTTTTCCACTTTGTATCAGTCCATCTTAGATGAGCTCAGGCCCAGCGAAGAAGACAGCGTTTCTGGGTGTTGTTGATAAACGGTTTTCGCCTTGCATAGGAGAGTTTTAACTTGCACTTACAGATGTAGCAACCAACTGTATTTACTGACAGTGGGTTTCTGAAGTGTTCCTGAGCCCATGTGGTGATATCCTTTACACACTGATGTCGCTTGTTGATGCAGTACAGCCTGAGGGATGGAAGGTCACAGGCTTAGCTGCTTACGTGCAGTGATTTCTCCAGATTCTCGGAACCCTATGATGATATTACGGACCGTAGATGGTGAAATCCCTAAATTCCTTGCAATAGCTGGTTGAGAAAGCTTTTTCTTAAACTGTTCAACAATTTGCTCACACATTTGTTGACAAAGTGGTGACCCTCGCCCCATCCTTGTTTGTGAATGACTGAGCATTTCATGGAATCTACTTTTATACCCAACCATGGCACCCACCTGTTCCCAATTTGCCTGTTCACCTGTGGGATGTTCCAAATAAGTGTTTGATGAGCATTCCTCAACTTTATCAGTATTTATTGCCACCTTTCCCAACTTCTTTGTCACGTGTTGCTGGCATCAAATTCTAAAGTTAATGATTATTTGCAACAAAAAAAATGTTTATCAGTTTGATCATCAAATATGTTGTCTTTGTAGCATATTCAACTGAATATGGGTTGAAAATGATTTGCAAATCATTGTATTCCGTTTATATTAACATCTAACACAATTTCCCAGCTCGTATGGAAACGGGGTTTGTAGAATAGAATAGAGTTTTATTGTCATTATTACACAGATTCAAAGAACAACGAAATTGGAGCAGATCCCCTAAGGTGCATACACAATAATTTAGTAATATAAATAGTAAAAAAGATAAGAAAGAAGATATGTATCTATATATATGTATATATCCACATACATGCATATATCCATACATATGCATATATATATATACATATACACATACAACATTATCGCACATTATAGTCTGAATGTGCCTTAAAAATAAATAAATAAATGGCCAAATCATATTAGAAAAGTAATTTTTTCATTGCACTCACACAGTCATGTGTAAAATACAATGTGTATGCTAAGTGCCTGTCACTTGGGTCCAAAAAACTTTTTTTTAATATGACTAGCATTTGTGATGAGGGTCTCCATTGGTCACTGTAAGTGCAAAAGCTCTTAACTGTCAGTGCCTCACATGGAACCGCAGACCTGTGTTTTAGTCATAGTGTAAACTTGCCTGCCTTCCATGCAGGCAGCGTGGGTTCAGTTCTCACTCCTTCATGTGACTGTGACTGCTTTTCAGTATCTACAGTATAATGTACTTCAATGAGTATTGCTTGGATTTTACTGAGGTCACGTCTGGGTCATGTCCCGTTCATTAAATATGCGTGGTGGTCAAGCTAGCTCTGTTCTCAATGGGTACTAGATTAAGATTAACATTAAGATTAAAGTACCAATGATTGTCACACACACACTTAGATGTGGTGAAATTTGTCCTCTGCATTTGTCCCATCCCCTTGGGGAGCAGTGGGCAGCAGCGGCGCCGCGCCCGGGAATCATTTTGGTGATTTAACCCCCAACTCCAACCCTTTGTTGCTGAGTGCCAAGCAGGCGCCATTTAGCCTTTCTCGAAGAAAAAACGCTCCATGCGTGTGTTGTTTTTGACTGTACGAATCGTTCAAATCGCGAAAAGGAGGGAAGAGTGCGATTTGTCACTGGGACTTACTTATATTGGAAAATGTGATAAAATACACACTACTGTATGTCCAGTATCTCAATGGTTGCAATACCAATACAATGGTTTATGGTTTGAGTTTATATTGAACATGAATAAAATTACAACATGATACATCAATGGCGTACCACAGGTATCTATACTTCAATAATTGTATAAAATATATTAGTAAAGATAAAAAAGACTTAAAGTTAGTATTATTTGCAGACAATACAAACATGTTTTGTTCAGGAGAGAACACACAGAAGCTAAAACAAATAACAGAAGAAATAGATGTCATAATAGATGATAAAATGAGCTGGAAATCTCATATACAAAATATACAACATAGGGTAGCAAGAAATACATCAAAAATGAATAAAGCTGATGAATATGTATTGGACCAAAATTCACTTCATATTCTTTACTGCTCACTGGTGTTAACACATCTGAATTATTGTGCAGAAATATGGGGAAATAACCATAAAAGCACGCTTCAGTCACTAACCGTCTTACAAAAAAATATAGCGATCATTTAAACCCTTTATTTATTGAATCAAAATGATTGAAATTCCACGATATAGTGAATTTGCAAATAGCTAAAATTATGCACAAAGCAAACTATAACCTGATACCCAAGAGGTACAACAATTCTTCTCAACAAAAGAACAGAAACCTCAGAGAAAAATGTAACTTACATCATTTGTGTGCACGTCCAACACTCAAAACCTTTAGTATATCAGTATGTTGGATTAAATTATTAAGTAAAAAAAATCTAACAATGTACTAATACTAGAATTTGCATACCAGTAAGAATTGCGTGTGAATGCCAAAACCGCCGAAACGTCACGTCATGGTTAGGGGAGTGTGTGGATGTTGGAACAGTTCTAATCAGAGTTAGAGTTAGAGTTAGAGTTTGAGTTTATTTCGAACATGCAAGCATACAACATGATAAATCACAATTTCCAGTTTCTCTTTTCAACATGTTCGAAAAGGAGTAGGAAGAAGCAGAGCTTATTTAATCCTACCCCTTTTCTTTACATAACAGTTGCTGAAACTTTTTTATTCACTTCCTGTTCTCAATTTATTCACAATAAACTCCATAGGTAATCACAATAAAAATAAATAAATAAATAATAGTAAGAATTTAATAATAATAATTGGTGAAGAAAGTCATATTTCATATGATGAGATAAGTAAGATTACTTTAAGAATGAATGAATGGATGGATTAAATAAAATTGAGAATGTTTGTCATGGTTCTTCTTCTTTGTACTTTGTAAAAACTTTAAGTTTGAAGAGTTTCTTGAAGTGGATCATATTAGTACATTGTTTGATTGCTTTGCTTAATCCATTCCATAATTTAATTCCACATATTGATATACTGAAGGTCTTAAGTGTTGTACGTGCGTACAAATGTTTTAAATTACATTGTTCCTCTAAGATTATATTTCTCCTCTTTTGTTGAGAAGAATTGTTGTATATTCTTGGGTAGCAGGTTATAGTTTGCTTTGTGCATAATTTTAGCTGTTTGCAAATTCACTATGTCGTGGAATTTCAGTATCTTTGATTCAATAAATAAAGGATTTGTATGTTCTCTATATCCAACATTATGTATTATTCTAACTGATCTTTTTTGTAACACCGTTAATGAATGAAGTGTACTTTTGTAATTATTTCCCCATATTTCTACACAGTAGCTCAGCTATGGTAACACTAGTGAGCAGTAGAGAATATGAAGTGATTTTTTGTCTAGAACATGTTTTGCTTTATTCATTATTGACGTGTTTCTTGCTACTTTATGTTGTATATTTTTTACGTGAGATTTCCAGTTCAATTTATCATCAATCATTATACCTAGAAATTCGGTTTCATTTACTCTTTCAATTTCTGTTCCGTCAATTTGTATTTGTGTTTGACTTTCTCTTCTACTGTTACCAAATAGCATTATTTTAGTTTTACTAAGATTCAACGATAGTCTGTTTTTGTCAAACCATCTTTTTAATTTGTTAATTTCTTCTGTTATTATTTGTATTATCTCCTGTGTGTTCTCTCCTGAACAAAACGCTGTTGTATCATCCGCAAATAATATTAACTTTAAATCTTTTGTAACTTTACAAATGTCATTTATATAGAGATTGAATAATTTAGGTCCTAATATTGATCCCTGAGGTACACCACAGGATATATTTAGCGTTGTAGACGTGTTTTCGCCTAGCTTCACGTATTGTTTCCTGTTCGTTAGATAACTTCTTATCCAGTTTAATACTAACCCTCTGATGCCATATCGTTGAGAAATGTGGGATATGGAGAGGTTCGTATACTGCCCACTCACTGTCAGTGGGGAAACATTTCTAGAAATTCCGGGAAAACCGTGAATTTTGGGAAAGGAAAAACATGTTTTGCCTTCGAGATCTCAGAAGAGTAGTGTGTGTGTGTAGGAATAGTTGAAAAGTCTGAATCTGTTAAAAAGTAGGCATTGTGAAACTTTGAATATGTCCATTCATTTGTAAATTCCTGTAAATTTGGGAATTACGGGAAAACCGTGAGTTTTTTAAAATTTTAATACCAGCACAATTGTGCTAGAAGATATGAATGGGGTGGTGTTAGAATTTTTTGAATCGATTGAAACATGTTGACGTAGTTTGAATTGAGAATTGGTATTTCAGAATTCCTGGAATTTTGGGAAAAGCGGGAGTTTGTTCTAAAAAAATAAAAATAAAATAGGAGCATTTGTTGTCCCAACTAAGAGGAATGTTTTAGGGGTGGTATAGTTGCAATTATTTGAAAAATGTGGACTGCAAAAACTTTTCAGGAAGAGGTGAAAATAGGGCTTTGTAAAACTGGGAATTCCTGGAATTTTTTTTAAATTGGAAAATGGTAGTTTGATTGTCCAAGGTGAGTAGAGTGTGCAGATGGTGGAACGGTTCGGCCTATTCATTTTAAATGGGAAACATGACCAAACATATTTCAAGATATTTTTTGGCGAGCTCACTATTCTCGGTCGAACCAAACGTTTAACGGATCTAATCGGATGAAAATTGTGGGCTGTGGAGCGCGCCAAAATTTTGCTGCGAAATTATAATAATAACTAGAATTTGCAAGCCGCCAAATCGCCAATACGCGTGAAATGCTTGAATGTGCAGTGTGAGTGGAGTGTGTGGATGTTGGAACGGTTCGAATCGGATGAGAAATGTGGGATATGGAGAGGTTTGTATATCACCCATTAATTTTAAATAGGGGGTAATTCCTGGTAATTCTGAGTAATCAGGGAATTTTCCAAACCGATAAACATGCTGGCTTGAATGCCCAGGGTGAGTGGAGTGTGTGGATGTTAGAACAGTTCAAATCGGATGAGAAATGTAGGATATGCAGTCTGGGAATTCTTGGAATTTTTTTTTACTTGGAAAATGGTAGTTTGATTGTCCATGGTGACTGGAATGTGGATGGTGGAACGGTTTGAATTGGTTGAAAATGTGGGAATTGTGCAAGTTCGAAAAATGGCTCATTCATTTTCAATGGGAAAAATATCCCGGAAAACCGGGAATTCTAGTTAATCTGGGATATTTAAAAAATATATTTTTGGGGAGCTGATCATACCCGGTCGAGCCAAACGTCTAGAAATGTTTCCCCACTGACAGTGAGTTGGCAGTATACGAACCTCTCCATATCCCACATTTCTCAACGATATGGCATCAGAGGGTTAGTATTAAACTGGATAAGAAGTTATCTAACGAACAGGAAACAATACGTGAAGCTAGGCGAACACACGTCTACAACGCTAAATATATCCTGTGGTGTACCTCAGGGATCAATATTAGGACCTAAATTATTCAATCTCTATATAAATGACATTTGTAAAGTTACAAAAGATTTAAAGTTCGTATTATTTGCGGATGATACAACAGCGTTTTGTTCAGGAGAGAACACACAGGAGATAATACAAATAAATCCCAGCCGAGTCATACCAAAGACTATAAAAATGGGACCCATAACCTCCCTGCTTGGCACTCAGCAACAAAGGGTTGGAGTTGGGGGTTAAATCACCAAAATGATTCCCGGGCGCGGCGCCACTGCTGCCCACTGCTCCCCAAGGGGATTGGACAAATGCAGAGGACAAATTTCACCACATCTAAGTGTGTGTGTGACAATCATTGGTACTTTAATCTTTAATCTTTAATCTTTAATAACAGAAGAAATTAACAAATTAAAAAGATGGTTTGACAAAAACAGACTATAGTTGAATCTTAGTAAAACTAAAATAATGCTATTTGGTAACAGTAGAAGAGAAAGTCAAACACAAATACAAATAGACGGAATAGAAATTGAAAGAGTAAATGAAACCAAATTTTATTCCGATCGGATAAAAACTGTGGGCTCTGGAGTGCGCCAACGTTTTTGGGCATTTACACAACAACTACACAACAATAATCTGTGCAGTTCTGGAAGGAATTGTGTGTGAATGCCACCACTGAAATGCCCAAGGCACCGACGTGCAAGTTGAACTGAATTGCTAACATTAGCATATTAACACTTAGCGTCTGTCACATACCAAGTTATGACTCTGGGGTAAACTGTTGCAAAATG